>NW_022439853.1:0-4125 GCF_009761245.1 Sapajus apella
CAAAATAAA
Source organism: Sapajus apella (assembly GCF_009761245.1). Lineage (NCBI taxonomy): Eukaryota > Metazoa > Chordata > Mammalia > Primates > Cebidae > Sapajus > Sapajus apella. Next base: position 10 of record NW_022439853.1, read on the forward strand.
AGCTTTAAAAGTTTTAAAAACCTGTTTTTAATAGAAAAAGCTTATAGAATAAGGATATAAAGAAAGAAGACACCTATACCTCTGTACAATGGCTTCACGTTTTTAGTTTTGCTTTACACTCCTGGCCCTCCTGCGGGCTCTGTGTTTATGTTTTAAGCTAAGAGTTATTACAAAAGAGTCAAAAAAAATGATGAGTATCTCAAGTTTTGTTTTGTTTTGTTTGAGACGGAGTCTCCCTCTTTCTCCCAGGCTGGAGTGCAATGGCTCCATCTCAGCTCACTGCAACCTCTGCCTACCGGGTTCTGGCAATTCTCCTGCCTCAGCCTCCCAAGTAGCTGGGATTACAGGCGCCCACCACCATGCCCGGCTACATTTTGTATTTTTAGTAGAGGTGGGGTTTCGCTATGTGCACCAGGCTGGTCTCAAACTCCTGACCTCAGGTGATCCACCCAACCTTAGCCTCCCAAAGTGCTAGGATTACAGGTGTGAGCCACCATGCCTGGCCAAGTTCATTCTTAAAGGAAATTGGTTAGGGTGAAAAAGTGAGTTAGAAGAGTGTTTCAAGCTGAGGGAACTGAAAATACCAAGGCGCTTAGAGTGTCTAGAGCAAAGAGTGGAAATTAGGCATGGTAGAAGATGAGCCTGAAGAGGGGGGCAAAGGCCAAGCAGGAGGGCCTCATGTCCCATGTTGGGGAACTTGGATCTTATTCTGCATATGACAGGGTTTCAAAGACCAAAGGTATCAAGCCTGGGAGACCTGAAGTCTAGATCTGTGTTCCCAGTAGGCACTCAAAGTCCTGCAATGTATCAGGCTGCAGGGAAAAGAACTGTCAAGGCAATTGGAAGCTAGAATTGTAGATGTACCCATCAACTGGGTCCTTCCACAATGTGAGCAAGTCATTTACTCTCCCAAAGCCTCAGTTTCTTCATCTACAAATAGAGATAGCTAATACCTACCCTCTTACTACCTCAAAGTGTTGCTGGGAAGGCAAATGACAGAATTTGTGTAAAAACCCTTTTAGGACAGTAAAATGCGGTTTAAGGATAAGGTATTTACTCATCTGTAAAATGAGGGGGTGCCTCAATGGGATCTAATGTTCTTCAACTTCTAAAGTTTTACAACTCTGTTATTATCCTTATTATCTGATGATCATGATGAAATTATGGGGTTTATGGACCTGAAACACCCTCCTCACATCTTGCCAAGAAAACTGAATGTGACACTCATAGGCTGGGAACTACCACTTCCTAGATGGTTGTTTCCACAGAGACACCAATAACCATGAAGTTATGCAGGAATGTGAACTGCTTAGGTTTGACTGGGAAAAGGAAATTGATTTATAAACCAGGAATATAACCAAACCTCTAAAAAAGAACAAAGCGTTTCTCTCTGTACATTACATGTAAATATGTAACTGAATCCCACATTTGGTAATCTCTCTGTTTTTTAAAATACTACATATTGTGCTACAACTGAAATGCCAAGTGGTTTAGCAGTTGTTTTAGAAAAGTGCAGATAAAACTTAGAGGTTTAGAATGATGAGATCCATTTTCTTTCCTAAATTACCCTTCAGCCATAGTGTTTCACGTTCATTAACTCTCCCGTGTTTTAGAAAGAAAAAAGGAAACATAATCTTCCTAAACATATTTCATCCAGTGTGGTGCAGTTGATGATCAATAATAGATAGGAACCGTTGCAATATGCACAGAAGGCTTCCTACGTGCTGGGCACAGGGCTGACTGCTTTATTTATATCCCCTCACGTAGTCGTTACAAAATCCCAAATGAACCATGTGCTTTTATTGGCCCCATTATACAGATGAGAAACTGAGGCTCAGATAGGCTAACTGGCTTGCTCAGGGTCTCATAGCCAGCAAGTGGTGGCACTGAGATTGAAAGTCACAGAGCCAGACTGTCATCCTTGCTATCACTTTGTGATAGCTTGTCTCTGTTTAAATCTGATTTCCTAAAAACAATTTTTCCAGAGCAAAAGTTAACTTCCTAACCCGTATGGAGGGTTGGGGGAGTGGTTGGAAAAGGATCGCAATAGAAATAGAGGCTCTGTGACAATTAATTTGTAACAGTTAAGAATGAATGAGTTCAATGTTCTCAGTAGATACAATCCATGTTTTCCGGAACAAGTCAGCCTGAAACATCAGAGGCACAAGTCTCAGGAAAGGCTCAGACTTTCAAAAAGCCCTTTGCTCCATAAGTAAGTGGTAGGCCCCCTCATCTCAGCTAGCAAGGATTTGAGAGAGGAGAGGAATTCTTTATCCAAAACCTGGTCTCTCCCTTAGTGGTTGACCAAAGTATCAATTGCAGCTGTTTCTTCCTATAGTTCAGTGATAAAATTTGTGGAAAATCATTGAGACTCTATAAAAAATGTCTCCCCCTGTTTTTCCAAGCAAAACCCTTTAACCAAATATCTTTCTTTCACATGCATTTAAACAGACTTTTAAAATACACTCAGAGAAAACCAAAAAAATCACATAAGAATTCTCCTTTTCTTTGGTTAACCATAAAATGTTTGTGAGGCTTAAAAGCCCATAGTGGAGAACAAAGTAATAATGCAGCTCAATAATTTACTGCTATTTCTGGAACATAATTACCAAGTAAAGAGACTAAGTGGCATGCATTTATTGAGCATTTACTAAGTGCCGAGCTGCATGAGATTAAAAATAAGGGCAATAAGATCTTAATTAACCAATGTCTGGGAACTGAATTTTGTAAAAACAAAGAAGCAAACAAGATTTTGATATAAACTCTGCAGGCAAAACTGCCTAATGGTAGGAAAAAATTTATTTTTAAATTAAAATTTTTTTTAAGACACAGGGTCTTGCTCTGTCACCTTTGTTAGAGTGTGGAGGCATAATCATAGTTCACTGCAGCCTTGAACTCAAGCAATCCTTCCACCTCAAATTCCTGAGTAACTGGGACTACAGGTGCACACTCTACGCCCAGCTAATTTTTCAATTTTTTATAGATACAGGATCTTGCTGCATTGCCCAGGTTGGTCTCAAATTACTGGCCTCAAGCAATCCTCCCTCTTCCACCTCCCAAAGCACTAGGATTACAGGCATGAGCCACCACACAGAGACAGGAAGAACATTTTAAAGGGATGAAGAATTGCAAAGCATCCCTCTCTGACCAAGCTCCTCTTTGGGAGTTCTTCCTCCCTTAGCAGAGAAATACCTGTATGCTTTCTCACATTCTCTTCGCTTCTCTTTCACTCAACAGATAGTGTGGTGGGCTCCCTGAAACTCTGGCTTGGAGCAGAGAAAGCAAAGAGGAAATGGAGGCCACTGATGAGCTATGCTTGTAACCAGTATTAACACAAGCCTTATCACTGCCCTCCTCTCCACACCTCCCCAGTCAAAACAGAGTATGATAACCAGTCATTCACATTGATGAATGGATTGGCCAATTACAGATCGAACAAAGTTCATTCACGCTAAAATGTGACCTCCCCCATGTTTGCATTTTAAGTCTGTTTTTTGTTTTTTTTTTTTAATTTTAATGAATGAGAGGTTCTTAATTTTGCCCAGGTTGGCCTTGAACACATAGCCTCACCTCCTCAAGCACCAGGACAACTGGCCAGAGCCACCGCGGCTCCTTTTTTTTTTTTTTTTAACAAAATTTTTTATTCATCAGGGCTGTAGCGAAATATCATCATTGTAATTGACATTTTAGTGCTGCAAAAGGCACAATGAAGCTTATTTAGTTCAAGTACTGGAAATCAGAAGAAACAGCACATCCTTCCTTGGACTTGCTTTTCTCTGTTATAGTGGTCATCACAGTTTTGATTTTCTGGATAAGAAGTTCACCACTGGGCCGGGCGCGGTGGCTCACGCCTGTAATCCCAGCACTTTGGGAGGCTGAGACGGGTGGATCACGAGGTCAAGAGATCGAGACCATCCTGGTCAACAAGGTGAAACCCCGTCTCTACTAAAAATACAAAAATTCAGCTGGGCATGGTGGCGCGTGCCTGTAATCCCAGCTACTCAGGAGGCTGAGGCAGGAGAATTGCCTGAACCCAGGAGGCGGAGGTTGCGGTGAGCCAAGATCACGCCATTGCACTCCAGCCTGGGCAACAAGAGCGAAACTCCGTCTCAAAAA
>NW_022439853.1:4225-8350 GCF_009761245.1 Sapajus apella
CAAAATAAAAGCTTTAAAAGTTTTAAAAACCTGTTTTTAATAGAAAAAGCTTATAGAATAAGGATATAAAGAAAGAAGACACCTATACCTCTGTACAATGGCTTCACGTTTTTAGTTTTGCTTTACACTCCTGGCCCTCCTGCGGGCTCTGTGTTTATGTTTTAAGCTAAGAGTTATTACAAAAGAGTCAAAAAAAATGATGAGTATCTCAAGTTTTGTTTTGTTTTGTTTGAGACGGAGTCTCCCTCTTTCTCCCAGGCTGGAGTGCAATGGCTCCATCTCAGCTCACTGCAACCTCTGCCTACCGGGTTCTGGCAATTCTCCTGCCTCAGCCTCCCAAGTAGCTGGGATTACAGGCGCCCACCACCATGCCCGGCTACATTTTGTATTTTTAGTAGAGGTGGGGTTTCGCTATGTGCACCAGGCTGGTCTCAAACTCCTGACCTCAGGTGATCCACCCAACCTTAGCCTCCCAAAGTGCTAGGATTACAGGTGTGAGCCACCATGCCTGGCCAAGTTCATTCTTAAAGGAAATTGGTTAGGGTGAAAAAGTGAGTTAGAAGAGTGTTTCAAGCTGAGGGAACTGAAAATACCAAGGCGCTTAGAGTGTCTAGAGCAAAGAGTGGAAATTAGGCATGGTAGAAGATGAGCCTGAAGAGGGGGGCAAAGGCCAAGCAGGAGGGCCTCATGTCCCATGTTGGGGAACTTGGATCTTATTCTGCATATGACAGGGTTTCAAAGACCAAAGGTATCAAGCCTGGGAGACCTGAAGTCTAGATCTGTGTTCCCAGTAGGCACTCAAAGTCCTGCAATGTATCAGGCTGCAGGGAAAAGAACTGTCAAGGCAATTGGAAGCTAGAATTGTAGATGTACCCATCAACTGGGTCCTTCCACAATGTGAGCAAGTCATTTACTCTCCCAAAGCCTCAGTTTCTTCATCTACAAATAGAGATAGCTAATACCTACCCTCTTACTACCTCAAAGTGTTGCTGGGAAGGCAAATGACAGAATTTGTGTAAAAACCCTTTTAGGACAGTAAAATGCGGTTTAAGGATAAGGTATTTACTCATCTGTAAAATGAGGGGGTGCCTCAATGGGATCTAATGTTCTTCAACTTCTAAAGTTTTACAACTCTGTTATTATCCTTATTATCTGATGATCATGATGAAATTATGGGGTTTATGGACCTGAAACACCCTCCTCACATCTTGCCAAGAAAACTGAATGTGACACTCATAGGCTGGGAACTACCACTTCCTAGATGGTTGTTTCCACAGAGACACCAATAACCATGAAGTTATGCAGGAATGTGAACTGCTTAGGTTTGACTGGGAAAAGGAAATTGATTTATAAACCAGGAATATAACCAAACCTCTAAAAAAGAACAAAGCGTTTCTCTCTGTACATTACATGTAAATATGTAACTGAATCCCACATTTGGTAATCTCTCTGTTTTTTAAAATACTACATATTGTGCTACAACTGAAATGCCAAGTGGTTTAGCAGTTGTTTTAGAAAAGTGCAGATAAAACTTAGAGGTTTAGAATGATGAGATCCATTTTCTTTCCTAAATTACCCTTCAGCCATAGTGTTTCACGTTCATTAACTCTCCCGTGTTTTAGAAAGAAAAAAGGAAACATAATCTTCCTAAACATATTTCATCCAGTGTGGTGCAGTTGATGATCAATAATAGATAGGAACCGTTGCAATATGCACAGAAGGCTTCCTACGTGCTGGGCACAGGGCTGACTGCTTTATTTATATCCCCTCACGTAGTCGTTACAAAATCCCAAATGAACCATGTGCTTTTATTGGCCCCATTATACAGATGAGAAACTGAGGCTCAGATAGGCTAACTGGCTTGCTCAGGGTCTCATAGCCAGCAAGTGGTGGCACTGAGATTGAAAGTCACAGAGCCAGACTGTCATCCTTGCTATCACTTTGTGATAGCTTGTCTCTGTTTAAATCTGATTTCCTAAAAACAATTTTTCCAGAGCAAAAGTTAACTTCCTAACCCGTATGGAGGGTTGGGGGAGTGGTTGGAAAAGGATCGCAATAGAAATAGAGGCTCTGTGACAATTAATTTGTAACAGTTAAGAATGAATGAGTTCAATGTTCTCAGTAGATACAATCCATGTTTTCCGGAACAAGTCAGCCTGAAACATCAGAGGCACAAGTCTCAGGAAAGGCTCAGACTTTCAAAAAGCCCTTTGCTCCATAAGTAAGTGGTAGGCCCCCTCATCTCAGCTAGCAAGGATTTGAGAGAGGAGAGGAATTCTTTATCCAAAACCTGGTCTCTCCCTTAGTGGTTGACCAAAGTATCAATTGCAGCTGTTTCTTCCTATAGTTCAGTGATAAAATTTGTGGAAAATCATTGAGACTCTATAAAAAATGTCTCCCCCTGTTTTTCCAAGCAAAACCCTTTAACCAAATATCTTTCTTTCACATGCATTTAAACAGACTTTTAAAATACACTCAGAGAAAACCAAAAAAATCACATAAGAATTCTCCTTTTCTTTGGTTAACCATAAAATGTTTGTGAGGCTTAAAAGCCCATAGTGGAGAACAAAGTAATAATGCAGCTCAATAATTTACTGCTATTTCTGGAACATAATTACCAAGTAAAGAGACTAAGTGGCATGCATTTATTGAGCATTTACTAAGTGCCGAGCTGCATGAGATTAAAAATAAGGGCAATAAGATCTTAATTAACCAATGTCTGGGAACTGAATTTTGTAAAAACAAAGAAGCAAACAAGATTTTGATATAAACTCTGCAGGCAAAACTGCCTAATGGTAGGAAAAAATTTATTTTTAAATTAAAATTTTTTTTAAGACACAGGGTCTTGCTCTGTCACCTTTGTTAGAGTGTGGAGGCATAATCATAGTTCACTGCAGCCTTGAACTCAAGCAATCCTTCCACCTCAAATTCCTGAGTAACTGGGACTACAGGTGCACACTCTACGCCCAGCTAATTTTTCAATTTTTTATAGATACAGGATCTTGCTGCATTGCCCAGGTTGGTCTCAAATTACTGGCCTCAAGCAATCCTCCCTCTTCCACCTCCCAAAGCACTAGGATTACAGGCATGAGCCACCACACAGAGACAGGAAGAACATTTTAAAGGGATGAAGAATTGCAAAGCATCCCTCTCTGACCAAGCTCCTCTTTGGGAGTTCTTCCTCCCTTAGCAGAGAAATACCTGTATGCTTTCTCACATTCTCTTCGCTTCTCTTTCACTCAACAGATAGTGTGGTGGGCTCCCTGAAACTCTGGCTTGGAGCAGAGAAAGCAAAGAGGAAATGGAGGCCACTGATGAGCTATGCTTGTAACCAGTATTAACACAAGCCTTATCACTGCCCTCCTCTCCACACCTCCCCAGTCAAAACAGAGTATGATAACCAGTCATTCACATTGATGAATGGATTGGCCAATTACAGATCGAACAAAGTTCATTCACGCTAAAATGTGACCTCCCCCATGTTTGCATTTTAAGTCTGTTTTTTGTTTTTTTTTTTTAATTTTAATGAATGAGAGGTTCTTAATTTTGCCCAGGTTGGCCTTGAACACATAGCCTCACCTCCTCAAGCACCAGGACAACTGGCCAGAGCCACCGCGGCTCCTTTTTTTTTTTTTTTTAACAAAATTTTTTATTCATCAGGGCTGTAGCGAAATATCATCATTGTAATTGACATTTTAGTGCTGCAAAAGGCACAATGAAGCTTATTTAGTTCAAGTACTGGAAATCAGAAGAAACAGCACATCCTTCCTTGGACTTGCTTTTCTCTGTTATAGTGGTCATCACAGTTTTGATTTTCTGGATAAGAAGTTCACCACTGGGCCGGGCGCGGTGGCTCACGCCTGTAATCCCAGCACTTTGGGAGGCTGAGACGGGTGGATCACGAGGTCAAGAGATCGAGACCATCCTGGTCAACAAGGTGAAACCCCGTCTCTACTAAAAATACAAAAATTCAGCTGGGCATGGTGGCGCGTGCCTGTAATCCCAGCTACTCAGGAGGCTGAGGCAGGAGAATTGCCTGAACCCAGGAGGCGGAGGTTGCGGTGAGCCAAGATCACGCCATTGCACTCCAGCCTGGGCAACAAGAGCGAAACTCCGTCTCAAAAA
>NW_022439854.1:0-8348 GCF_009761245.1 Sapajus apella
CATCTAAACCACAGGAGAAACGTCTCTTTCAAACTGCTCTGCTATGTGTTCACTCACCTTAGGAAGTTGCATCTATGTTTAGATTCAGCGAGTTAGAGACACGTTTCTTGTAAAAGCTGCGTTTGGATATTCCTGAGTGAATGGGAGTATAGGGTGTAATGAGAAATATCTGTTACTAAAACAAAAACGGAGCTACGTAGCAGAATGATTGTCAAGGTGTATATTCAACTTACTAAGGTAAACAGATGTGTGAATGTAAAAGTTCAGAAACCCTTTCTTTGGAGAATCTGGAAAGAGATGTTTCCAGCCATATACAGACTCTTAAGAATTAGCTTTAAGATCGCGCCTAAATCACAGGAGAAACGTCTCTTTCAAACTGCTCTACAGTGAGTTCGGTAACCTTAGGAGCTTGCATCTATGTTTAGATTCAACGAGTTAGAAACACGTTTCTTGTAGAAGCTGCGTTTGGATATTCCTGAGTGAATGGGAGTATAGGGTGTAATGAGAAATATCTGGGTGAAAAACAAAAACGGAGCTATGTAGCAGAATGATTGTCAAGGTATATATTCGACTTAGAGAGTTAAACATATGTGTGATTGTAGTAGTTCAGAAAACCTTTCTGTGGAGAACCTGGAAAGAGGTATTTCCAGCCATATACAGGTTCATAAGAATTAGCGGTAAGATCGCGTCTAAACCACAGGGGAAACATCTCTGTCAAACTGCTCTGCTATGTGTTCGTTCACCTTAGGAAGCTGCATCTATGTTTACAGTCAGCGAGTTAGAAACACGTTTCTTCTAAAAGCTGCGTTTGGATATTCCTGAGTGAATGGGAGTATAGGGTGTAATGAGAAATATCTGGGTGTAAAACAAAAACGGAGCTATGTAGCAGAATGATTGTCAAGGTGTATAGGCACCTTACAGCGTTAAACTGATGTGTTAATGTAGCAGTTCAGAAACACTTTCTTTCGAGAATCTGGAAAGGGATATTTGAAGCCATGTACAGGCACATACGAATTAGCTTTAAGATCACGTGTAAACCACAGGAGAAACGTCTGTTTCAAACTGCTCTGCTGTGTGTTCGTTGAGCCTAGGAAGTTGCATCTACATTTCGATTCAGAGAGTTAGAAACACGTTTCTTCTAAAAGCTGCGTTTCGATATTCCTGAGTGAATGGGAGTATAGGGTGTAACGAGAAATATCTGGCTCTAAAACAAAAACGGAGCATTGTAGCAGAATGACTGTCAAGGTGTATATTAAACTTACAGAGATAAACAATTGTGTGAATGTAGCAGTTTAGGAACCATTTCTTTGGAGAATCTGGAAAGAGATATTTCCAGCCATATACAGGCTCAAAAGTTTAGCGGTAAGATCACGTCTAAACCACAGGAGAAACGCCTCTTTCAAACTGCTCTGCTTTGTGTTCGTTCAACTTAGGAAGTTGCATCTATGTTTAGACTCAGCGAGTTAGAAACAAGTTTCTTCTCAAAGCTGCGTTTGGACATTCCTGAGTGAATTTGTGTATAGGGCCTAATGAGAAATATCTGGCTCTAAAACAAAAACGGAGTTATGTAGCCGAATGATTGTCAAGGTGAATATTCAGCATATAGAGTTAAACAGATGTGTGAATGTAGCACTTCAGAAACCCTTTCTTGGGAGAATCTGGAAAGAGATATTTCCAGCCATAAACAGGCTGATGAGAATTAGCGGTAAGATCGCATGTAAACCACAGCAGAAACGTCTCTTTCAAACTGCTCCGCTGTGTGTTCGTTCACCTTCAGAAGTTGCATCTATGTTTAGATTCAGCGAGTTAGATACACGTTTCTCCAAAAAGCGGCGTTTGGACATTCCTGAGTGAATGGGAGTATAGAGTGTAATGAGAAATATCGGGCTCTATAACAAAAATGGAGCTATGTAGCAGAATGATTGTCAAGGTGTATATTCACCTTAGAGAGTTAAACAGATATGTGAATGTAGTAGTTGAGAAAACCTTTCTTTGGGGAATCTGGAAAGAGATATTTCCAGCTATATACAGGATCCTAAGAATTAGCTTTAATATCGCATCTAAATCATACGAGAAACGTCTCTTTCAAACTGCTCCGCTGTGTGTTCGTTCACCTTCGGAAGTTGCATCTATGTTTAGATTCAGCGAGTTAGAAACACGTTTCTTCTAAAAGCTGCGTTTGGATATTCCTGAGTGAATGGGAATAATGGGTGTAAGGAGAAATATCTGGCTCTAAAACAAAAGCTGAGCTATGTAGCAGAATGATTGTCAAGGTGTGTAATAAACTTACAGAGTTAAACAATTGTTTGAATGTAGCAGTTCACTAACCCGTTCTTTGGAGAATCTGTAAATAGATATTTACAGCCATAAACAGGCTCATAAGAATTAGCAGTAAGATCGCGTCTAAACCAAAGGAGAAACGTGTCTTTCAAACTGCTCTGCTGTGTGTTCGTTGACCTTAGGAAGTTGCATCTATGTTTCGATTCAGCGAGTTATAAACACGTTTCTTCTAAAAGCTGCGTGTCGATATTCTTGAGTGAATGGGAGTATACAGTGTAATGAGAAATATCGGGCTCTAAAACAAAAACGGAGCTATGTAGCTGATTGATTGTCAAGGTGTATATTCAACTTACAGAGTTAAACAGAAGTGTGAATGTAACAGTTTTGAACACTTTCTTTCGAGAATCTGGAAAGAGATATTTCCAGATATACAGGCTCTTAAGAATTAGATTTAAGATGTAGTCTAAAGCACAGGAGAAACGTCTCTTTCAAACTGCTCTGCTGTGTGTTCGTTGACCTTTGGAAGTTGCATCTATGTTTAGATTCAGCGAGTTAGAAACACGTTTCTCCAAAAAGCGCCGTTTGGATATTCCTGAGTGAATGGGATTATAGGGTGTAATGAGAAATATCGGGCTCTAAAACAAAAACGGAGCTATGTAGCAGAATGATTGTCAAGGTGTATATTCAACTTAGAGAGTTAAACAGATATGTGAATGTAGCAGTTGAGAAAACCTTTCTTTGGGGAATCTGGAAAGAGATATTTCCAGCCATATACAGGATCCTAAGAATTAGCGGAAAGATCGCGTCTAAACCACAGGAGAATCGTCTCTTTCAAACTGCTCTCTTATGTGTTCCTTCACCTTCGGAAGTTGCATCTATGTTTAGATTCAGCGAGTTAGAAACACGTTTCTTCTAAAAGCTGCGTTTGGATATTCCTGAGTGAATGGGAATAATGGTTATAATGAGAAATATCTGGCTCTGAAACAAAAGCGGAGCTATGTAGCAGAATGATTGTCAAGGTGTGTAATAAACGTACAGAGTTAAACAATTGTGTGAATGTAGCAGTTGACTAACCCTTTCTTTGGAGAATCTGGAAATAGATATTTACAGCCATAAACAGGCTCATAAGAATTAGCGGTAAGATCGCGTCTAAACCATAGGAGAAAAGTGTCTTTCAAACTGCTCTGCTGTGTGTTCGTTGACCTTAGGAAGTTGCACCTATGTTTCGATTCAGCGAGTTAGAAACACGTTTCTTCTAAAAGCTGCGTGTCGATATTCTTGAGTGAATGGGAGTATACAGTATAATGAGAAATATCGGGCTCTAAAACAAAAACGAAGCTATGTAGCAGAATGATTTTGAAGGTGTATATTAAACTGACAGAGTTAAACAATTGTGTGAATGTAGCAGTTCGCTAACCCTTTCTTTGGAGAATCTGGAAAGAGATATTTCCAGCCATATACAGGCCCCTAAGAATTAGCTTTAAGTTCGCATCTAAATCACAGGAGAAACGTCTCTTTCAAAGTTCCCTGCTGTGTGTTCATTCACCTAAGGAAGTTGCATCTATGTTAAATTCAGCGGGTCAGAAACACGTTTCTTGTAAAAGCTGCGATTGCATATTCCTGAGTGAATGGGAAGATAGGGTGTAATGAGAAATATCTGGCTCTAAAACAAAAACGGAGCTATGTAGCTGAATGATTGTCAAGGTGTGTATTCAACATATAGAAGTAAACAGATGTGTGAAGGTAGCAGTTCAGAAACCCTTTCTTTTGAGAACCTAGAAAGAGATATTTCCAGCCTTATACATGCACATAAGATTAGTGGTAACATCGCGTCTAAACCACAGGAGAAACGTCTCTTTCAAACTGCTCTGCTGTATGTTCGTTCACCTAAGGAAGTTGCATCTATATTAAATTCAGCGAGTGAGAAACACGTTTCTTCTAAAAGCTGAGTTTGCATATTCCTCCACGAAAAGGAGTGTAGCGTGTCTTGACAAATATCTGGCTCTAAAACAAAAACGGAGCTATCTAGCTGAATGATTGTCGACGTGTATATTTATCTTACAGAGTTAAACAGATGTGTGAATATAGCATTTCAGACACCCTTTCTTTGGAGAACCTAGAAAGAGATATTTTCAGCCATATACAGGTACTTAAAATTAGCGGTAATATTGCGTCTGAACCACAGGAGAAACGTCTCTTTCAAACTGACCTGCTGTGTGTTCGTTCACCTTTCTTAGTTGCATCTATGTTTAGATTCAGCGAGTTAGAAACACGTTTCTTCTAAAAGCTGCGTTTGTATATTCCTAAGTGAATGGGAGTATGGTGTGCAAGGAGACATATCTGGCTCTAAAACAAAAACTGAGCTATCTAGCCGAATGATTGTCAAGGTGTGTATTAAACTTACAGAGATAAACAATTGTGTGAATGTAGCAGTTGAATAACCCTTTCTTCGTAGAATCTGGAAAGAGATATTTCCAGCCATAAACAGGCTGATAAGAATTAGCGGTAAAATCGCATGTAAACCACAGCAGAAACGTCTCTTTCAAACTGCTCTGCTGTGTTTGGTTCACATTAGGAAGTTGCATCTATGTTTAGATTCAGCGAGTTAGAAACAGGTTTATTCTAAAAGCTGCGATTGGATATTCCTGGGTTATTGGGAGTATAGGGTGTAATGAGAAATATCTGGCTCTAAAACAAAAACGGAGCTATGTAGCAGAATGATTGTCAAGGTGTTTATTAAACTCACAGACTAAAACAATTGTGTGAATGTAGCAGTTCACTAATCCTTTCTTTGAAGAATCTGGAAAGAGATATTTCCAGCCATATACAGACTCTTAAGAATTAGCTTTAGGATCGCATCTAAATCATACGAGAAACGCCTCTTTCAAACTGCTCCGCTGTGTGTTCGTTCACCTTCGGAAGTTGGATCTATGTTTGGATTCAGCGAGTTAGAAAGACGTTTCTCCAAATTCAAAAACAAAACGTTTCTCCAAAAACAAAAACGGATCTATTTAGCTGAATGATTGTCAAGGTGTATATTCCACATATCGAGTTAAACAGATGTGTGAATGTAGCAGTTCAGAAACCCGTTCTTTGGAGAATCTGGAAATAGATATTTCCAGCCATAAACAGGCTCTTAAGAATTAGCGGTAAAGTCGCGTATAAACCACAGGAGAAACGTGTCTTTCAAACTGCTCTGCTGTGTGTTCGTTGACCTTAGGAAGTTGCATCTATGTTTCGATTCAGCGAGTTAGAAGCACGTTTCTTCAAAAAGCTGCGTGTCGATATTCTTGCGTTAATGGGAGTATACAGTGTAATGAGAAATATCTGGCTCTGAAACAAAAACGGAGCTATGTAGCAGAATGATTGTCAAGGTGTATATTAAACTTACAGAGTTAAACAATTGTGTGAATGCAGCAGTTGAATAACCCTTTCTTTGTAGAATCTGGAAAGAGATATTTCCAGCAATATGCAGAATCTTAAGAATTAGCTATAAGATCCTGTATAAATCACATTAGAAACGTCCCTTTCAAACTGCTCGGCTGTGTGTTCGGTCACCTTCGAAAGTTGCATCTTTGTTTACATTCAGCGAGTTAGAAACCCCTTTCTACAGAAAGCGGCGTTTGGATATTCCTGAGGGAATGGGAGTATAGGGTGTAATGAGAAATATCGGGCTCTAAAACAACAACGGAGATATGTAGTAGAATGATTGTCAAGGTGTATATTCAAATTAGAGAGTTAAACAGATATGTGAATGTAGCAGTTCAGAAAACCTTTCTTTGGAGAATCTGGAAAGAGATATTTCCAGCCATATACAGGCTCCTTAGAAATAGCGGTAAGATCGCGTCTAAACCACAGGAGAATCGTATCTTTCAAACTACTCTCTTATGCGTTCGTTCACCTTCGGAAGTTGCATCTATGTTTAGATTCAGCGTGTTAGAAACAGATTTCTTCTAAAAGATGCGTTTGAATATTCCTGGGTTATTGGGAGTATGGGGTGTAATGAGAAATATCTGGCTCTAAAACAAAAAAGGAGCTATGTGGAAGAATGATTGTGAAGGTATGTATTAAACTTACAGAGTCAGACAGATGCGTGAATGTAGCAGTTCAGAAACCTTTTCCTTGAAGACTCTGGAAAGAAATATTTCCAGCCATATACAGGCTCATAAGAATTTGCTTTAACATCGCGTCTAAACCGCAGGAGAAATGTCTCTTTCAAACTGCTCTGCTCTGTGTTCGTTCACCTTCGGAAGTTGCATCTATGTTTGGATTCAGCGAGTTAGAAACAGGTTTCTTCTAAAATCTGCGTTTGGATATTCCTGAATGAATGGGAGAATAGGGTGTAATGAGAAATATCTGGCTCTAAAACAAAAACGGAGCTATGTAGCTGAATGATGGTCAAGGTTTATATTCAACAAATACAGTTAAACAGATGAGTGAATGTAGCAGTTAAGAAAACCTTTCTTTGGAGAATCTGGAAAGAGATATTTACAGCCATAAACAAGCTCATAAGAATTAGCGGTAAGATCACGTGTAAACCACAGGGCAAACGCCTCTCTCAAACTGCTCTGCTGTGTGTTCGTTGACCTTAGGAAGTTGCATCTATGTTTCAATTCAGCGAGTTAGAAACACGTTTCTTCTAAAAGCTGCGTGTCGATATTCTTGAGTGAACGGGAGTATACAGTGTAATGAGAAATATCTGGCTCTAAAACAAAAACGGAGCTATGTAGCAGAATGATTGTCAAGGTGTATATTAAACTTAAGGAGTCAAACAATTGTGTGAATGTAGCTGTTCACTCTCCCTTTCTTTGGAGAATCTGGAAAGAGATATTTCCAGCCATATACAGACTCTTAAAAATTAGCTTTAAGATCGCATCTAAATGATATGAGGAACGTGCCTTTCAAACTGCTCCACTGTGTGTTCGTTCACCTTCGGAAGTTGCATTAATGTTTAGATTCTGCGAGTTAGAAAGACGTTTCTCCAAAAGGCTGCGTTTGGATATTCCTGAGTGAATGGGAGTATAGGGTTAAAAGAGAATTATGTCGCTCTAAAAAAAAACGGAGCTATGTAGCAAAATGATTGTCAAGGTGTATATTAAACTTACAGAGTGAAACAATTGTGTGAATGTAGCAGTTCACTAACCGTTTCTTTGGGGAATTTGGAAAGAGATATTTCCAGCCATATACAGACTCTTAAGATTAGCTTTAAGATCGCATCTAAATCACACGAGAAAGGTCTCTTTCAAACTGCTCCACTGTGTGTTCGTTCACCTTCGGAAGTTGCATCTATGTTCAGATTCTGAGAGTTAGAAACACGTTTCTCCAAAAAGCGTCGATTGGATATTCCTGAGTGAATGGGAGTAGAGGGTTAAATTAGAAATATCTGTCTCTAAAACAAACACGGAGCTATGTAGCAGAATGATTGTCAAGGTGTATATTAAACTTACAGAGTTAAACAATTGTGTGAAGGTAGCAGTTCACGAACCCTTTCTTTGGAGAATCTGGTAACAGATATTTACAGCCATATACAGACTCTTAAGAATTAGCTTTTATATCGCATCTAAATCATACGAGAAACGTCTCTTTCAAACTGCTCCACTGTGTGTTGGTTCACATTCAGAAGTTGCATCTATGTTTAGATACTGCGAGTTAGAAACACGTTTCTACAAAAGCTGCGTTTGGATATTCCTGAGTGAATGGGAGTATAGGGTTTAATGAGAAATATCTGGGTCTAAAACAAAAACGGAGTTATGTAGCAGAATGATTGTCAAGGTTTATATTAAACTTACAGAGTTAAACAATTGTGTGAATTTAGCAGTTCACTAACACTTTTTTGGAGAATCTGAAAAGAGATTTCCAGCCGTATACAGACTCTTAAGAATTAGCTTTAAGATCGCATGTAAATCATACTAGAAACGTTTCTTTCACACTGCTCCACTTTGTGTTCGTTCACCTTCGGAAGTTGAATCTATGTTTAGATTCTGCGAGTTAGAAACACGTTTCTCCAATAAGCTGGGTTTGGATATTCCTCAGTGAATGGGAGTATAGGGTTTAATGAGAAATATCTG
>NW_022439855.1:0-5417 GCF_009761245.1 Sapajus apella
AAAAAAAAAAAAAGAAAGAAAGAAAGAAAAAGAAAAGAAAAGAAAGATGTTAAGTGTTCAAACCATGAAAAAATAAGTATGGGAGGTAACACGTAAGTTAAAAACCAAATCTTGGCAGGGCGCAGTGGCTCACGCTTGTAATCCCAGCACTTTGGGAGGCTGAGGCAGGAAGATCACTTGAGTCCAGGAGTTCAAGGCCAGCCTAGGCAGCACAGTGAGACCCCCGTCTCTACAGAAAAAAAAATTTTGAGACATTGTCTCATTCTTATCACCCAGGCTGAAGTGCAGTAGCGTGATCTCGGCCTGCTGCAACCTCCGACTCCAGGTTCAAGCGATTCTTCTGCCTCAGCCTCCTGAATAGTTGGGATTACAGGCATCTGCCACCATGCCAGCTAATTGTTGTATTTTTAGTAGAGAGGGGTTTTCACCATGTTGGCCAGGCTGGTCTCAAACTCCGACCTCAGGTGATCCTCTTGCTTTGGCCTCCCAAAGTGCTGGGATTACAGGTTTGAGCAGCTGTGCTTGGCCTGATGACTTGATTTTAACAAATAGAAAATGGCAAACTAATGGGCTGTCATTCTGCGATTAGGCTATAAGAGATTGTGACTTCTGTTTTGCCAGCAGAGTCTGTCCCTTGCCTTCTTAGCCTGCATGCCTTGACAAAGCAAGCTAAGATGCTGGAGAGACCCACAGGGCAAGGAACTGAGGGCGTCCTCCAGCCAACAGTCAGCAAGACAATGAGATCCTTGGTGCAAGAGCCAATAAGGAGCTAAATGCTGCCACCAGCCGTGAACGTGATCATGGAAGGGGACCCTGCCCCAGTTGAGCCTTCAGATATCGGCTTCACAGTGGCCACTTTAATTGCAGCCTTTGAAAGACCCTAAAACAGGGCTGCACATGGTGGCTCATGCATATAACCCCAGCACCTTGGGAGGCCAAGGTGGGCAGGTCATTTAAGGTCAGGAGTTTAAGACCAGCCTGGCTAACATGGCAAAACCCGTCTCTACTAAAAATACCAAAATTAGCTGGGCGTGGTAGTGGGCACCTGTAGTTCCAGCTACCCGGGAGGCTGAGGCACTAGAATCACTTGGGCTCAGGAGGTAGAGGTTACAGTGAGCCAAAATCATACCATTGCACTCCAGCCTGGGCAACAGAGTGAGCCTCTGTCTCAAATAATAATAATAATAATGTACTGAGAAGTAGAGAGAGAAACAAGGAGAGTTGATGAAAAGATGGAGTAGGGCTTGCTGCATTTGAGAAGTTGGAAAGCCAGCCTGGCTGGACGTTCTTGAGCAATGAGGAGATGAGAGATGACGGATAATCCCATAGACCGAGCTATGGCATTTGAATTTTACCGTGAGCACAGTGTGATTCATTGAAGGGGTTTAAGTAGGTGAGGGTTGTCATCTAATTTTACATCTTATTTTGACTCGTGTGTAAAGAAAGTCTGAATTATGGAGAAGTAAGAATGGAAGCAGGGAGACTGCTTCAGAGTCCTCTAGGCAAGAGTTGGGCCGGGTGCCTTGGCCCACGCCTGGAAACCCAGCACTTTCGAAGGCCAAGGCAAGGAGATCATTTGAGTCCAGAAGTTCAAGACCAGCCTGGGCAACCTAGTGAGACTCTATCTCTATTTTTTTTTAAAGATTTGATGGTAATTTAGATGAGGGCATTGAGAGGAGAGAGAAAGGACAGTAGGTGAATTTGAGAAATATTTTGGAGGGTGAATTGACAGGACTTGGCACTGGTTTGTCCGCGTGGGTGTTAGGAGAAGGAGGTGTTGGGGATGACTTCTAGTTTTCTGCCTGTAGCCACCGGATGGATTCTGGTGCTCACTAAAAAAGGAAAGGATGGAGGAGGCACAGAGACGGAAGGTGTCAAAAGATGGAGTTCAGTTTCGCAGAGGCTATAAATGAGATACCTACAAGTTCTTAGCATTTAATGCCATTTTCTGCCTGCGTGGAGCTGATTTTGCCATGTGGAACATGCGGATTGTGGTAGCTATTTTTATTATGAGACGCAGCGTGATCTGACTCTGTTTCTGTTTTCCATAACTCACGACAAGAAAAAGATGGCTTGTAACACAAGCACACCAGGTAGACACCACAGGACGATTCCTTCCGCAGGGGAATTCATAGCATGGGATATTTATTCATAATTATTTGGAGGCTCAGGCTGCTCAGAGAAGGAGCTTCATGAGCTTCTGGCGTTGATTCATTCAGTACGTGTTTTTGAAAACCTTCTATGCACCAGAAGCTATGTAGGAGCAGGTGTCTTCAGAGCGCAATAGAAAAAGAAATAAAAATAATAAAAATTTAAAAAAATAAAACAGGCCAGTCGCAGTGGCTCATGCCTGTGATCCTAGCACTTTGGGAGGTGCAGGCAGATGGATCACAAAGTCAGGAGTTCAAGATCAACCTGACCAACAGGGTGAAACCCCTCATCTCTACTAAAAATACATGTGTAGTGGTGCATGCCTATAACCCCAGCTACTCAGGAGGCTGAGGCAGGAGAATTGCTGGAATCCTGGAGGCGAAGGTTGCAGTGAGCCGAGATGGCACCATTGCACTCCAGCCTAGGCAACAAAGCGAGACCTCATCTAAAAAAACAACAACAAAACCCAGCACAGTGATGCATGCCTATCACTCCAGCACTTTGGGAGGCTGACGTGGGAGGAGCTCTTGAGCTCAGGAGTTGGAGACAAGCTTGGGCAAGATGATGAGACCCTATCTCTATTTTTTAAAAATCTGACAAATTTGACTGCATTGGGTATTTCAAAAATCTTCCCTAGTAAAAGACACCAGGAATAGGCTTAATAGACAAGTGACATGCTGGGAGAAAAATGTTGATACTGTATGAGAAGAGCCCTTGATAGAAAATAAACATCCTAAAATAAAAACGGGAAGGGAGATGAATATAAGAAAAGAGTCTCAATCCATGAAGATAATCATGAAAATACAAAATAAAACAAGGCGTGGCTCACCCTATAATCCCAGCAGTTTGGTAGGCTGAAGCAGGAGGATTGCTTGAGCCCTGGAGTTCAAGACCAATCTGAGCAACATAGTGAGACCCTGTCTCTACAAAAAAAAAAAAAAAATTAATTAATTTTTCAGGTGTGGCGATTCGTACCTCTCATCCAAACTGCTGGGAGGCAGGAGGATTGCTTGAGCCCAGGAGTTAAGGTTGCAGTGAACTATGACTGTGCCACTAATCTCCAGCCAGGGCAACAGAGCAAGACCCTGTCTCAGAAACAGAAACAAACAAAAAACAACTTCAAAAGGGCCGGGCATGGTGGCTCAAGTCTGTAATCCCAGCACTGTGAGAGGTCAAGGAAGACGGATCATCTGAGGTCAGCAGTTCGAGACCAACCCGGCCAACATGGTGAAACCCTGTCTCTACTAAAAATACAAAAATGAACTGGAAGTGTAATACCAGCTAGGTGGGAGAATCGCTTGAACCCATTGGGTGGCAGTTGCAGTGAACTGAGATTGGGCCACTGCACTCCAGCCTGGGCGACAAGAGCAAAACTCCATCTCAAAAACAAAAACAAAAAAGCAACGGACAAACTTTGAATATTGACTGTATATTAAATAATTGCATTATGTTAATATTCAGTACTGTTTAATTTCCTGAATTTAACAGCTATTCTGTATTTATGCAATAGAATGTCCTTGTTCTCAGGAGATACACAATGCATGATGTCTGTAACTTTTATTTGAATTGTTCAGCAAAAAATAATTATTATACACATATACACACACATAAGAAGAGAAAAAGAAAATTTGGGAAAATGTTAAGAATAAGCGAATCTTGAGAAAATTCATCGAAATATAAAGATATTTTTGTTGTTGTTTTTTGGTTTTGGGGTTTTTTTGTTTTTGAGATGGAGTCTCATTCTTGTTGCCCAGGCTGGAGTGCAGTGGTGCAATCTTGGCTCACTGCAGCCTCCGCCTCCTGGGTTCAAGTGATTCTCATGCCTTGGTCTCCTGAGAATCTGGGACTATAGGAGCCTGCCACCACGCCCTACTGCTTTTTAGCATTTTTAGTAGAGACAGGGTTTCACCATGGTGGCCAGGCTGGTCTTGAACTCCTGATCTCAAGTGATCCTCCCACCTCAGCCTCCCAAAGTGCTGGAATTACGGGCATGAGCCACCACGCCCAGCCAAATATAAAGGTTTTAAAAAAAAAAAATATTTTTTTTTTTTTTTTTTTTTTTTTTTTAGAAATAAAGTCTTGCTCTGTTGCCCAGGCTGGAGTGCAATGGCGTGATCATAGCTCACTGGAACCTACACCTCTTGGGCTCTTAAACAATCATCCCACCTCAGCCTCCCGAGTAGCTGGGACTACAGATGCAGGCCACCATGCCCAGCTAATTTTTTTGACTTTACGTAGAGATGGAGGTCTCACTTTGCCCAGCAATATGGTTTGGCTCTGTGTCCCCATCCAAATCTCATCTTAAACTGTAATCCCCACAATCCCCACGAGACAAGGGCGGGACCTGGCAGGTGATTGGTTCACGGGGAGGTGATTGATTGGTTCCATGCTGTTCATTGATTGGTTCATTGGTTCCATGCTGTTCTCGTGATAGTGAGTTCTCACGAGATCTGAGGGCTTTATAAGGGGCTCTTCCCTCCCCGCTTATTTGCTCTGCAGCTTGCCTGCCGCCATGTTGGATGTGTCCTTGCTACTCCTCCGCCTTCTGCCATGATTGTAAGTTCCTGAGGCTTCTCCAGCCATTCAGAACTGTGAGTGAATTAAAGTTCTTTTCTTTAGCCATTACCCAGGCAGTTCTCAGGCAGTTCTTTATGCAGTGTGAGAACAGACTAATACGCCCAGGTTGCCGTAGTATCATTTTAAAAAACGTATCCTTGGCCGGGTGTGGTGGCTCACACCTGTAGTCTCAGCACTTTGGGAGGGCGAGGAGGGCAGATCGGAAGGTCAAGAGATCGAGACCATGCTGAGCAACATGGTGAAACCCTGTCTCTACTTAAAAAAAAAAAAATACAAAACTTAGCCTGGCATGGTGGCGGGCAACTGTAGTCCCAGCTACTTGGGAGGCTGAGGCAGAGGAGTCACTTGAACCGGGAGGGGGAGGTTGCAGTCAGCTGAGATGGCGCCATTCCACTCCAGCCTGGTGTCAGAGAAAGCCCCCCCCCCCACGAAAAAAAAAAAAAAAAAAACGTAAAAACCAACTTGTTCTTTCAGAATAACTGCATATTTGCAGCAAAAATATAAAGATAGTACAGTTTCCATAACCCACCCACGCAGCATCTTTTATTAACATCCTGCTTTACCATGATCCACTTGACAGTTTTGGTGAATCAATACTGATACATTATTACTAACTAAAGTCCACATGTGATTCAATGTTGCAAATAGATGCGGTGCCACACAGAAAATTCAGCACTGAGACAAAGGAT
>NW_022439855.1:5517-8345 GCF_009761245.1 Sapajus apella
AAGGATCTTTCAGCAACGCAATTTTTACTTCCTGGACTGCAGAAGGGGTACCCTCACTGGCCATCCTGCTACGAGAGTGCAGTGAACAAAGGAAAACACACAAATTTATCCCTCACGCATTTGGGGTGGTCCTTACTGCTGTGTCTGATCTCCGTTGGCTGGAGCCAGACCTCACCATCTAAACTAAAACACGATTGGCTAACAACTTAAAACTTTCCTAAACAGGTAAAAGCAATGGAGAGCTGGGACATGCCTGTGAGCACATCCAGAACAGATATCCTGGTTATAGTGCAAGAACATAGAGGGTACTGTGTGCCTGTAAGCATGGCATGCCTAGCAGGTACATAGGATAGGGCTTAACAAAGTTATTAGGATGCTTATTCTTTAACAAGAAAGGACATTTTGAAAAGGAAATTTTCTACTACCCACGTTCGAATTTCCTTCATTTTTCCTTAATGTCCTTTCTCTGTCCCAGGATCTCACATTCATTCATTCGTTCACTTATTTGAGACAGAGTCTCACTCTGCAGCTCTGGCTGGAGTGCAGTGGCGCAATCTCTGTTCACTGCAACCTTCACCTCCCAGGTTCAAGCAATTCTCCTGCCTCAGCTTCCTGAGTAGCTGGGATTACAAGCACCTGCCATGCCAGGCTAATTTTTCTGTTTTTTTCTTTTTCTTTTTTTTTTTTTTTAAGATGGGGTTTCACCATGAAGGTCAGGCTGGTCTTGAACTCCTGACCTCAGGTGATCCACCCACCTTGGCCTCCTAAAGTGCTAGGATTGCAGGCGTGAGCCACCACGTCCAGCAAATTTGTGTGTTTTTAGTAGAGACTGGGTTTCACCACATAGGCCAGGCTGGTCTCGAACTCCTGACCTCAAGTGATCTGCCCGCCTCAGCCTCCCAAAGTGCTGGGTTCACAGGCGTGAGCCACCGTGCCCAGCCTCACATAACATTTTAGTGAAATGTTATTACTTTAGTGAAAAGTCTTCTTTTTTTCTTTTTTTTTCGCCTATAATTGTGCTTAATAATAGAGATGAAAAAAAAATGAGGGAAGAAAATAACAAGCAGCCAACCAATATTTCATTGAAACCTATAAATAGATGTGATGTGGTACTGATAAGAGTGTATATTTTGTGTATTTAAAGTGGAGAGTTCTATAAATGTTAATTAAGTTTACTTGTTCCGGATCTGAGCTCAAATCCTGGATATCGTTGTTAACATTCTGTCTCATTGATCTGTCTAATATTGATGTTGAAGTCTCCCACTATTATTGTGTGGGAGTCTAAGTCCCTTTATAAGTCTTTTATATCTGGGTATTCCTGGATTGGGTGCGTATATATTTAGGATCTTTAGCTCTTCTTGTTGCACTGATCCTTTATCATTATGTAATAGCCTTCTTTGCTTCTTTTGATCTTTGTTGCTTTAAAGCAACTCCTGCTTTCTATTTATTTATTTATTTATGCTCTCCATTTGGTTGGTAAATCTTTCTCCATCCCTTTGAGTCTTTGTGTATCCTTGCATGTGAGATGGGTCTGGATGCAGCATACCGATGGGTTTTGGCTTCTTTTGCCTGTCTGTGTCTTTAGATTGGGGGATTTAGTCGATTTAAATTTAGAATTAATAATCATATATGTGAGTTTAATACTGCCATTTAATGTTAGCTGGCTGTTTGACCTATTAGTTGATGTAAATTCTTGATTATGTTGATGCTCTTTACTTTTTGGTATTTTTTAGAAAGGCTGATACTGATTGTTCCTTT
The DNA here is from genome assembly GCF_009761245.1 of Sapajus apella. Lineage (NCBI taxonomy): Eukaryota > Metazoa > Chordata > Mammalia > Primates > Cebidae > Sapajus > Sapajus apella. The sequence goes on from NW_022439855.1 coordinate 7,276, forward strand.
CTACGTGTAGGGGTTTGCATCACGTCTTCCTAGGCTCCTCTCGGCTGTGACAGTTTCTCAGGTGTTCCTTGTTTCTCATGACCTGGGCAGTTTTGAGGAGATCAGGTCTGATATTTTGTGGAATGTTTCTTGACTGGGGGTTTCTCGATTGGACTGGAGTTGTGTTTTTGTGGAACACGGTCGAAATGAGGCACCACCCTCTTCACATCATACCAAGGTCCGCGCGGTCAGCATGACAACACTGTTGACTCTGACCCGGGTCACCTGGCTGACATTACAGTTGTTGTTAATAACTACTATTCTAATAACATATTAGTTGCTAATAACTTTGTTAAGCGCCATCGTAGGTAGCTGTTGGACATACCATGCTTACAGGCACTCTGTGTCTTACACTTTAACCAAGGTATCTGTACAGGCTTTTCTACTGTAAAGATTTTTTTTTTTTTTTTTTTTTTGAGATGGAGTCTTGCTCTGTCACCCAGGCTGAAGTGCGGTGGCGCATTCTCAGCTCACTGCAACCTCCGCCTCCTGGGTTCAAGCGATCCTCCTGCCTCAGCCTCCCAAGTACCTGGGACTGCAGGTGCCCGCCACCACACCAGGCTAATTTTTGTATTTCTAGTAGAGACGGGGTTTCTCCATGTTGGCCAGGCTGCACTCAAACTCCTGGACTCAAGCGATCCGCCCGCGTCGGCCTCCCAAAGTGTTGGGATTACAGGCGTGAGCCACTGTATCCGGCCGATTTGTACTGATTTTTGAGACAAGGTCTCTCTTTGTGTGTCTCCTTTCCACACTGGAGTGCAGTGGGGCAATCATAGCTCACTGCAGCCTCAACCTCCTGGGATCAAGCAATCCTCCGGCCTCAGCGTCCCGAGTAGCCGGGACTACAGGCGTGTACCACCATACCTGGAAAACTTTTTTTTTCTTTTTAAAGATGGGGTCTTCCTGTGTTGTCCAGGATGGTCTCAAAGTCTTGGCCTTAAGGGATCTTCCCGCCTTGGCCTCCCAAAGTTGGGATTACAGGTGTAAGCCACTGTGCCAGGTTCTTTTTTTTTTTTTTTTTTTTTTTTAAG
>NW_022439856.1:0-8342 GCF_009761245.1 Sapajus apella
TCACATTCCCCCCTGTTCTTTTAACATGTATTAAATCTTTAATAGATTTCCCCTTTTTTGACACAAGGGCCCATATTTGGATCTCAGAACCATCGATTTGACCGAATCTGTTTCTTCCTGGATAAATTTGAGGAGCATGTTTAAAAGGCATGGTCCAAATGTTAACCCTAGGACCATTAGCACCAAGGGTCCTGCTAATCCAGTGAGCAGGAATGTTAGCCAGGGGTTTGCGGGAGGGTCTTGGGTGAGAAAAATGAAAGAGTCTCTTTTTGCAGTATATCCTGTTATAGTGGAGATAGTTTCACAACCCCAATGGGGGCAAAAGAATTCATTTAAGTCTCCACAGTTTCATCTTTTTGGCGGGGTGGATCCTGGGCACAGATATAACCCCATGGTCTGGAGTTGTCGCTCTGCCCCTAAACTGCCGCACCCAGCTATACCTCCACTTGTCCTGAAATTTAAGTGGGGGCCCAGGAGGACACAGAGGTCCAGGGAGAAGGTAATAGGGGTCTCCGGTGTGTACTCCAGGGTTAGGTTGATTAGGGTGGATCCCTTTCCGGTTAAGGAACTAACATATGCTCCAGTGGAGCCCTCGGTGATGACCCATCGATAGTAGGTGGGTGCCAAGGAGGGTCCCTTTTGGAGGGTGGTTGCAGGAATCAGGGAGATTAGGATGATGACCGAGAACGGCGCAATAGTCTTAGCTTTAGGGGGTCCGTTGAGGATGGAACCGCTTCCCATCCTGCATCTGGGCGGTCAGTCTTGACGTGTGAGTGGTGAATCCAGGCAGTCAGTCCGTCCACCTTGATTGCCGTGGGGGTGACCAGGATTACAGTGTAGGGTCCTTTCCAGCGAGGAGTTAGGCCAGAGGTAGTGACTCTCTTCACCAAGACTTCGTCCCCTGGCTGGAAGGGGTGTACCGGCTGGTCAGTAAAATCCACTGGGGTAGGTCGAGTTCCCCTGATGAGCAAGTGCACATGGGACTGAACAGACTGGAGTGCCTGCAAGGACTTAAGGAGTGTATGGTTATGGACTCCAGCATGTATGGTGTCCGCAAGTCTGGGGAGTAAGGGAGGGGGCCTTTTAAACATAATTTCAAAAGGAGTAAAGCTTTTTTTATAGGGGGTACATGGGGTACGGAGGAGAACAAAAGGAAGCAGGCTGACCCAGTTTTCACCGGTCTCCAGAATGAATTTTGTTAAAGTTTTCTTTATGGTCCGGTTCATCTTTTCAACTTGCCCTGAACTCTGGGGGCAATAGGCACAGTGTAGTTTCCAGGAAACCTGTGCTGTAAATGCAGGGCCATTATCTGATTCCAGTGTCAGGGGCAAGCCAAACTGAGGAACCAGGTCTTGTAACAATTTTTCGCTACTACCAGTGCGGTTTCTGACCTAGTAGGAAAAGCCTCGACCCATCCAGAGAAAGTGTTTACAAATACAATGACGTACTTACAGCCGCACTCTGGGGGCTTTATTTCAGTAAAATCTAACCCCCAGTGTTCCCCTGGGCTAATACCTTTAAGTCTTATCCCTGCCTGACTAGGCCTACTGCCTCCTGGATTTACCCTGGCACATACATTACAACAAGTAGTTTTTTCTAACAATCTTATATAAGTGTAGAATGTAGTATTTAACCCTCAACAGCTCAGTTAATTTTGTTTGCCCTAAGTGAGTGGCCTGGTATGTGTCCTTAACTAGAGCCCGTCCTAGAGCCTCGGGGAGCACAAGCCTTGTGTCCAGTAGAATCCACCATCCTGTGGAATCTTGTCGTCCCCCCCTATTCTTTAGCAAAGTTTTCTTCCTCAGGCAAATACGTTGGGGTAGGAGGCAGGGTTGGGGCCGGCAGAGTCACAAGAAGAGTCAGAGGTTTTACTGGCCCCAACGGCTGCCGGTCTGGCCTGTAGGCCAGCTATTTCCCCTTGCCTCTGGTGAATCTCCCTTCTGGTGTCCTCTGCAGTGTATTAATGCCACTGCCTTAGGCTTCCATATAGCTTCTAGTAGAGCTCGGATTTCCTCTTTGTTCTTGATGATTTTTCCATCTGAGGTAAGCAACTCTCTTTCTTTATAAATGGCACCATGCACATGGGCCGTAGCAAAGGCATACCAGCTATCCGTGTAGATGTTAACAATTTTTCCCTCCGCCCAGTCCAAGGCCTTTATTAAAACTATAAGTTCTGCCTTTTGGGCTGAGGTTCCGTGTGGAAGAGCCTGGGCTCAGATAACCTGCTCTAGAGTGACCACAGCTGCCCCAGCGTACCTGACTCCGTCGACCATGAAACTGCTGCCATTTGTATACAGTACCTCCTCTGGGTTCCGCAGGGGGACGTCGGTGAGATCTGGTCGTGCAGCGTGGAGGACATCTATTGTCTGTTGGCAGTCATGTATGGGTTCCTCTGGCTCGCTGTCAGGTAGCAGTGTGGCGGGGTTTAAAACTGTGGTTTTTGAAAATTTTATGCGGGGCTGGTCCAAAAGTAAGGCCTGGTATTTGGCTGTGCAGGCATTAGACATCCATTTTCCCGTAGCTCCACGGAGTAGCAACTCCACCGCGTGAGGTGCCACTAAGTTCAACTCCTGCCCCAAGGTCAGTTTGTTCGCCTCCCTGACTAACAGGGCCGTAGCTGCCACCGACCTCAAACAAGCTGGCCACCCAGAGGCTACGGGATCAAGTTTTTTTGAAAGGTAGGCAACTGGCCGGGACCAGGGTCCCAATGTCCGGGTGAGCACCTGTTAGCGACTCCCTGTTTCTCATGCACAAACAACTGGAAAGGTTTAGAGATGTCTGGCAAGGCCAAGGCTGGGGCTGCAGTCAGGGCAGTCTTGAGCTTGTCAGAAGCCTGTTGCTCCACCTCTGTCCGTGTCAAGGGCTGATTTCCTCCAGCGCAGGCATACAGGGACTTGGCTATCTCAGCAAATCCCAAAATCCATAGCCTGCAGTACGCTACTGCCCCAAGAAATTCTCGAACTTGGCATTTTGTGGTGGGGTTGGGTATTTGCAGCACTGCTTGGACTCGGCTGGGTGCCAGTGCCCGGTTGCCCTTCTCTATAACATAGCCCAGGTAAGTCACTTTTGGCTGGCAGAGTTGGGCCTTTTTAGCTGAGACCCAGTACCCCAAAGTCTGCAGGGTTTTTTTCAATAATGACTGGATGGTCTCTTTACAGGCCTCCTGGGTTTTTGTAGCCAAGAGTAAGTCATCTACATATTGGAGTAGGGTACACTCTGGGAACTCAGCTCGGAAGGCAGCAAGGTCTTGGCTAAGTGCCTCATCAAACAGAGTGGGGGAGTTTTTGAACCCCTGAGGCAGTTTTCTGAGTGAGTTGCCCCGAGACTCCAGTATCAGGGTCGGTCCATTCGAAAGCAAATATAGGCTGGCTAACAGGGGCTAGTGGGATGCAAAAGAATGCATCCTTAAGATCCAAGACAGTCTAATGGTGGTGTTCTGGGTCCAAGAGACTTAGGAGGGTGTACGGATTTGGAACTGTAGGATGAACAGTTTCTACCCGTTTATTCACCTCCCTCAAGTCCTGCACAGGCCGATAGTCCTGTGTGCCTGGTTTTAGCACGGGGAGCAAGGGGGTGTTCCAGGGAGACTTATAGGTAGTGAGGATTCCTCCCTTCAAGAGTCTGGTGATGTGCGGAGCAATTCCTCACCTGACTTCCCGGTTCATAGGGTATTGCTTCACCTGGACTGCATTTGCCGTTGCTAATAGCTGGACCACGAGTGGGGTGCGGTGACTTGCCAACCCTGGGGGACTTGTTTCAGCCCATACTCCCGGTACACTCTCTTGAAATTCGCGGAGGAAGTCTGGTGCAGGTGGTTGATCTGCCTCCGAGGATAAAGCTTCCTGCAAGAGATACTCGCCTGACAGAGCACAGGTGATGAGGATCTGCTGAGGTGGCCCTGTGGCTAAGGGAGGACGAATTGAGAGGCAAGCTTGACCCTTGCTGAAAGAAATATTTGCTTGCAGTTTGTGGAGCAAGTCCCGTCACAGGAGTGGATATGGACACTCAGGGAATGGGTGACAGTGCCATTTCCCAGATCAATGAATTGATTTGTGGTCCAGGGGCTAGCTGTGGTTTTTCCTGGAGTGCTGCTATCACTGCCTTAGTAACTCTCTTATTTTGCTTGGCCTCTAAGGTGTCTTTATTGTTAAAGACTTTTTGGGCAATTTTTAACAACTGAGTTAAATTCATTCTCTGGAACCTCTCTAATTTTTGCAATTTTTTTTTTTTTTTTTTTTTAATGTCTGGGGTAGACTGGGAAACAAAAGCCAGATTGATGGCCCGCTGATTCTCCAGGCCTCAGGGTAATAGGCATCCAGTAAGCGCTCAAGGAAAGCAGCTAGCAACTCCTGTGGACCCTGAGTTACAGTTTTTACCTCGGAGAGTTTACTGGGCTTGTGGGCCACTCCCCTTCTATAAGATACCGGTGAAAAGAGCCTGGTGACCCACCCCCCCGCAAGGTGTTGAGGTCCCATTGGGGTCAGGTAGAGGGAAAAAAAACTTTTTCCTTGCCCTGGACCTATGATGGCTTTCAGGGCTTCCTGTCTAATTTTGCCTTTTTTTTTTTTTTTTCTCTGTGGTGAACAGAATTAGTAATAATTGTTGGCAGTTGTCCCAAGTGGGGCGATGCGTCTGGAATACAGATTTTAAGAGTCCTGTCAAAGCCTGGGGCTTCTCAGAGAAGGGGGGATGTTGAGTTTCATTGTAAAACCTTGGCAACATCACCGCCTTAAATTCCCTCCCGGGAACTCTTAGCAGTTCCCCAGCACTTCCCTCCTGCACAGCCCCTCACACTGGATGCATCTCTGCTGGCTTGCAGGCCATAGAAATCCCCTATTGCCATGCCATGGGTGCTGCCAATTTTGGGTTTAGCCCGGCAGCTTTCCCTTGCTCTTAAAGCTTGTGCCCGCACTTGGTGTTTTGGCCCTCTTTTTGATCTCTATCACCTTCCAGTTATATAAGTTACTTGACAAGAAGAATGAACAAAGAATGGGCGACCCCAATTGTCTTCTGTTGGGGGTGCCTCTTGGAAAGGGAGGACTGCCTGTGGGTGCGGGGGCCCCGCTATGGGTGTGCAGGGGGGACAAGGTTTGGTTAATAGTACTGTCAAGGGGGGGGGCTGAGGTGCTGGTTTAGAGGGCCTTGAGTAAGGAGGAAGTAATTCCTGATCCTCCCCTGGGGTGGGCAGAATGGCTGGCCCAGAAGGGACTTTCTTTGGGCCGGCCAACGTGACCTGAAGTCTAGCCTGTTTTATGCAGCGCTTTAGCCATGGGGGAGGCCATTGGACTAAACCCAACCATTGGTCGATGTATGGAAACTGCTCAGGGTATCCAGGAGTTTTTGCAACCATTTTTCATACAGCCTGGGTAATTTTTGGGTCATAGGTCCCAGTATTTAGCCACCTAATTCCAAAAGACAGCCATTCAAGTTCACACAAAGAACGGAGTTTTCCAGGGGTTAATTTCACCCCATATTGGCCTGAGAACCCAACCTTGAAGTTGGCCGTTGTGCATTGGAGGGGGATACAAGGCCGGGAGCTAGACGACCCCTTTTGCGTTTTTTTTGTTTGTTTGTTTTGTTTTGTTTTGTTTTTAATGCCAAATTTTCCTCAAGAGAATTCACTAATTTAAAACTGATTTCCCTAATTTAAAACTGGCTTCACTGAGGATTTGAACCAACAACCTTGCAATTGCAGGCCCCACACCTTAACGACTATGCTAACAAGTCACTTTTGTTACAGAAAGTTAGAAAGTTTTTCTTAAAGCCAGATTCTGGATGCAAATGCTGCACCCTGAGGCAGTGTGGCCTGCCTCAAAGCTGGGCGGGGCTGACTGCCGGCAGAGAAAGGAAAAAAAACGCTCTTAGTGTCAGTTTAAAACTGAACTTGCTGGCGGCAAGTTTTCCGCCCCTGCGGCTTCTGGTCCCCTTCTCTCTCTCTCCTCTGTCTACTTTCTCTTCTCTTTTCTCCTCTCCTCCCTTCCCTACTTTCTCTTTCTGTAGTAAAGCCAATTTTGGAAAGCCTCAAATTTAAAATTTGGCCCTCTTTAAAGCAGGTTTTAGTAGGGCCTCTGCAGCCAGGTCCTATAAGGACCAGACAACTGGATTTTAGGGTTTATTCCTAGTCCTAGTCAGAGGAACAGGGGGTAGGGGCCAAGGTAAGGCAGCGGTCTTTTTCCTCCGCAAACCACAACTGGCGAGAATAAGCACTATGGAGGTTTAGTGCTACCCAGGCATAATCCTCCCCCTTATACATTTTTAATGGCCAGTTGCTTCGGAAAGGTTGGGAAGTGACAAACAGGTGGACTAAGAGGTCTACCGGATGTGTGTTTTGGACCCACCACACCCGGTAGAGTGTGCAGAAGTGCTGCCAGTCAGTTTTTACTGGGGCGGTGACATCCTACCTCCCAACATCCAGGATAGTGCCAATATGCCTTTCTGTGATGCATTGTTGGGCACTCCCCATAACATTGGACACTTTCCTGGCAGAATAAGCAGTTACCTATTTTCCATCCCAGCCTGAGAAAGAGCACCCAGAAACTCTGATCTAGGGTTTTGTTCCACACAAGCTCCAAAGAAACTACCTCCAAGGTGTCGAGGGCACAACGGCCTCCCCGACATGGAATCTGACCCAGCACAGGCAAAAGTACTCTTTTCCCGGTGGAGGTGGCTGGGAGAATTTACAGGCCACAATGACCAAAACAAGGAAGAGAATAAAGACAACTAGAGTTCAGACCATCTGTCACATGGCAAAGGAAGAAAAAGTGAGGCCTCAGTGATAGAAGAAGAAGAAGATGAGGAAGAAAGAGAAAAGAGTAATTTTTGCTGGGGTGTAATCAATAAAATTTCCCTGCATCCAGTGGTCCGTCAACCACTGTAAGATATCTCCTACCTTAAGGGAAGATGGCCTGAACCAGTGTATGTCTGCTAGCAGGAGTCTAATAAAACTGACAAATTTACAGACGAGACAGGACCACATAAAGAGTGACAGACAAAGGGTGGGTGCCCCCCAGATGGGAGACCAGTCAGATGCCTGCCCGGCCACTTTCTCAGAAGAATTTTCAGGGGCGTCTTGGCTAAGGTGTACCCGTATAATCCCCGGGCCTGGTCACCTTAGGATGGAAGTCCAAGTAGGGCAGCTCTGAGGTGAATCACCGTTATGCCCTACGACGCCCCAGTGGAACCGCAGGTGAAGGCCCACACAAGCCCTGTAGCCTTTCAGCCGTGGGACTACATATATACACACTCACTCACTCACACAGAGGTTACGGAAAACAACCGAACGCTGCCACCCACTATGCCAGCTACCAGGGGCGAACGCTGGTACCCACTGCACCAGCTACCAGAGGGCTGCCACCCACTATGACAGCCACCAGAAGCGAACGCTGGTACCCTCTGCACCAGCTACCAGAGGGCTCCCACCCACTATGACAGCCACCAGAAGTGAACGCTGGTACCCACTGCACCAGCTACCAGAAGCCTCAAGCGACGTCTCGGTGAGGCTTGCCAGGTCAGAGTTGCAATGACTCGTCAGTCCCCCGACTCAGGCCCTTCCTTTGAACTAGTTCCCAGACCAGACTTACCTCCGGAGGATTTTTTCTTTTAGGACCCTGAGGAATTTCTGGTGAATGTCGGCCGAGAGGTCGCTTATCCTCCACGGTGGCTCTCCGGGGCCCTGGGAAAGAACAGGGGGTGCCTCCCCAGAGGCCCCCAAGGTGGGAGCAGCCGCCCAGGCGAGATTCTGAGATGGCTTTTGTCTGGTGATAACAAAAAGAGAATATCTCGCTGGGGACCTCCAAAATGTTGTATTGGACCAAGCGTAGAAAGTTAGCGCCAAGACAAAAGTATGCCAGATTGCAGGGTCATTTATTATGCCGGTGACCACAGAGGACTCACGTCTCTCCAACCTGTGGTGTCAAAAGGCGGGTGCCACGACTTTTTATATACCCGAAAAATCACTTTGGGTGTGGGGGTGAGGAGCGGGGATGGGGATGAAAAGGTTTCGGACATTCCAAGGGCTTGGGGATTCTGTGATTCACCTCCTGGGCGGAGACAAGGGCGGGGGTCTCTGGACATTCCAAGGGCCAGGGGACTTTTGTCATTCTGTTTGTTACTTCAGTGGTTTACAGAAGTCAAGATATACATTTGTTTACACCTCGTCTGGGTGGTGATAGAAGTCACAGATTTTAGCAGTTACTGATAAGAAAAGGTAAGCAGCTTTACATAGTTTTGCAGAACAAACTAGCAGTTCTATTGACAGAGGCCAAGGACAGTAGTTATTGTGAGGAGAATGGGGCAGCCATTTTAACTTATTTAAAAAACAGTTTTGCATTTTATAAAATAGT
>NW_022439857.1:0-8338 GCF_009761245.1 Sapajus apella
GGGGTCAGAGGGGACCAGACCCCTCAGCATTAGGGCAGTTATTGGGGTCAGAGGGGACCAGACCCCTCAGCAGTAGGGCAGGCGCCAGGGCACACTTGGGCTGTTTAGCACCTTCCTGAAACATCCTAATGTTTTGTCCCCCATGGCGAGTCTGGGAAAATTCCTCTTACATGGAAAGAGGTGCTTCCTGAGAGTGCACGATCTGAGTGACTGATCACTTGCAGCTCTAGGCCCCCGGGTCCTGAGGGAGGTGGAAACAATAGTAACAGCACAGCACAGCAAGGCTGACGCCCCCCCCCCCCCCCCCGCCCCCCCCCCCCCCCCCCCCCCCCCCCCCCCCCCCCCCCCCCCCCCCGCCGCTGACGCCCCCCCGCCGCTGCCCTGTGCCAGGCCTTCCCTCAGCCTGCTGCTGGCGTCTTGTCCTTTGACCCGGGCTCTGGCCCCCACCCTGGGTCTGCGATCCTAGCTGCTTTTATTTTATTTTTTGAGTCTTGCTCTGTCACCCAGGCTGGAGAGTAGTGGCACAATCTCAGCTCACTGCAACCTCCGCCTCCTGGGTTCAAGCAATTCTTCTACTTCATCCTCCTGTGTAGTTGGGATTACAGGCACCTGCCATCATGCCCGGCTAATTTTTGTATTTTTGTTGAGATGGGGTTTCACCATGTTGAATAGGCTGGTCTTGAACTCCTGACCTCAGGTGATCTGCCCACCTCAGCCTCCCAAAGTGCTGGGATTACAGGTGTGAGCCACCATGCCTGACCGATCCCAGCTTCTTAATACCCCTCTGCCTAGCCCAGATAGCAACGCCCAGTCACTGGGTGTCTGGCCTTCCATCCTACCCACTCTCGGGGAATGTGTTGGTTACTGATTGAACACGGGAAGCTGTAAACAGGAGAGAGCCCAGCAATCACCACTTCCACCAAAGACCTCTGGTGCCTCCCCTGGCAGGTGCAGTGGTTCCTCACAGTCCGAAGCTCATCCTTCTCCAGCACCAGCCAGCCAGGCCAGCACAGGGGCACCGGAGCAGCAAGGCAGGCAGGCCCCCAGGGACTTCACCATGTGGACCGGATGGTGGCTCTGGCCCCTTGTGGCCGTGTGCACTGCAGACTTCTTTCGGGACGAGGCAGAGAGGATCATGAGGGACACCCCTGTCATTGATGGGTGAGTGGCCATCTAAGCCAGGTGCTTAGGGAACCAGGATTGGGGGCTGGGGCAGCCAGGGCTGGGAGCCAGATTGGGGGAGCTGGGGTGAGGCTCATGTGGCCTTGTCTTGGGGCTCAGTTTTGCGACTGTGCCAGGGCCTTGCCCTTTCCTGGCTCATGCTGCTTTGCGGGGTCCCTCAGGGCCCCCAAAGGCTTCAGCAGATGAAGGTCTGCAGGCAGCAGGGCAGGAAGGAGGCAAGGCCCGAGCTCCTGGGCCCTTAAGCTCAGAGTGAGGTCTGTGCCTGGGGACGGTGAGGCCCTGTGCCCTGGACTCTCCCTGTGCCTCTCTGGGCCTCAGCGTCTTTGGAAAGCTGCAGGTGGGGTGGTACCTCAAGGTCCTCTCTGCCAGCATTTTTTGTCTCCTCCTGCTCCCACAGCCTCCATTCTCCTGAGGGGAGGCCCATGTGGCTTGGGGCCCTGTCTGAGCCTCTGCCTGTGCCTACCCCGCCCCCACCCAGACCTCACTGGGGCCCTTGTGTCACCTGCTTCTCTTGCGGCCTCCGCAGGGTTGGGATTCCCACTGCCCAGGAACCTGACCCTCCTCCCCGCCCCTCCTGGCCCAGCACCCCAACACTGGGTTGCCATGGGGGCCTCCTGCTTCCAGGCACCAGACTCAGACCAGGTTCACACTGGTCCCCCGTGCGTGGGCGGGAGGCTCCCTGAGAGTCGGCCCTATGGCCGGCAGTGTCTCCCCCTGGAAGATGCCTCTGGGCTTTGTCCAAGAAAACAGCTCTGTTAAAAGCTTTCCTCCTGGCCCATCACCTGGTGCTCCAGGGGTCAGACCCCTCACACGGGCTCAGTGGGGAACGGAGGCTTCCACCCTGCAATTCCTGCTGTGTGGCAGGAGAGGGTCTGGGCCTAGGGACTGGGTGTCCCACAGCAGTGAGGGCAGGCTGAAGACACCGGCCATAGGGGGACCCCAGGCCACACAGGGAGGGATCTGAATGCAGGTGCTGGGGCTGAGCAGGGTCTCAAGTGAGCCAATAGCCAGGAAGGTTCGGGGATCTGGGATTGTCCCAGACAGGCCTGGCAGGCAGAGGCAAAGCTGACACACTAGTGACTGTAGCAGGTGAGAGACGCACACAAGTAGCTCCAACAGCAGGGAAGTGTGGGGCCTGCACGGCCGCCACCGCCCGCACCCTCATGGTTTAAAGTGGCTACGCTCCACCCTCATGTCTGCACGTGGGCCAGCAGGGAGAAGGGAGGGATGAAGAAGGGAAGAAGGGTCTAGGCACTGTGCTCACGCCTGTAATCCCAGCACTTTGGGAGGCCAAGGCGGGCGGATCACGAGGTCAGGAGATCGAGACCATCCTGGCTAACGCAGTGAAACCCCGTCTGTACTACAAAAAATTAGCTGGGTGTGGTGGTGCCCATCTGCAGTCCAGGCTCCTTGGGCGGCTGAGGCGGGAGAACGGCAGCAAGCCGAGATGGCACGACTACACTCCAGCCTGGGCGACAGAGCGAGACTCCATCTCAGAAAAAAAAAACAGCTGTCACAGGACCCAACTTAATCACACAGCCACACCGTGACATGGGCAGGGAGGTAGCTTCAATCCTAATGGCCGTGCGCCTGCTAAAAATGGAGGGCTTTAAAGTTACAAAGGAAAAGGAGAAGGGGTCGCGGGGGCGGCCAGCAGTCCCTCTCGGGAACAGCTGCCTGAGTGTGTGCTCACTGCCGTTTCAGTGATCCTCGGAGCAGGATACCGATTCCATGTGCCAGCTAAGGGCACTGCCCCAGCCCGCACAGATAAGGAGGGTGGGTCTGATTAGCTGCTGAACTGCAGTTTGACCTGAGCATAAGGCAGGTATGGCCTCTGTCCCATTGAGAAACCAGGGGCCCCACCCTCCCATCTTTTCCAGCAAGAGCGGAGAGGCTGGCTGGGCACGGTGGTTCACACCTGTGGTCCCTGTGCTTTGGGAGGATTGCTTGAGCCCCAGAGGGTGGGTCTGCAGAGAGCTGTGACTGCACTCCTGCCCTCCGTCCTGGGCAACAGAGTGACACCCTGCCTCAGAGAAAAGGGGCTGCGGGAGTGGGGGGAGGCCAGCAGAGAGCGGCGTTAAGGCCTCTCCCTCCACGCCGGCTCCTGGGGTGTGGGAATCCCTGCCCATGCCGGGCTGATGTTCTCAGGATGGGGAGTCAAGTCTGCTCCTGGAACCCCGCCCAGCCCTGCCCAGGACAGTGCCCAGTGCAAGGCCACACCCCGGCAACGAGGCCGCCCCCCAGGCAGGGTCCCTGGCTGGAGCTCATGGTTCCCGCAGCAAATGTGTCCTGAGCAGTCGCTCTGTGCTGAGGGCTGGGGAGAGGCGGGTGCCAGCCCACGCCGTCACGTGGACCCACTGTCACCAGAGACCTCCTCTTTGTTGCAGGAGCTTTGGGAGTGACTTTGACACTAGTGTCAGGCATGTGCCTGTCTGTCTGCCCAGGGGTGGGGCTGGAAAGTACCGAGCTGGGCTTGGGGGCACCAGCCCAGGGGAGGTCAGTGGCGGCAGGGACCCAGGAAGGGCAGAGCCCTCCCCTGGTTTCCCCCCAGCAGGAGCTCTGTGGGTGGACTTGTCTTTGAAAAGCTCATTTCGGGCAGGTAGATTTGGGCGGGGTCATGAAGATAATCTTGAGTGCCCACGGCTGGAGATATTAACATGGCTACCTCTGCCTCTCCCAGTTGCCCTCTGAGGAAGGCACCAAGACACCCTGATTTACAGATGGGGAAACTGAGGCACAGAGGGGTAGGTCTGGAATTTGAGCTGGAAACTAGATGTGGAGGTGCTCCTGTGTCCCATCCCAGCACGCACCCTCACAAGGCAGCCCCCCTGCAGACAGGGGCACAGCCCACATTAAGGAAGGAGCCTGAGGCCCCAGACCCAGTGAGGAGGGGGAACCCTGGGCATCCCCCAGGGTGGGCGCCAGGCCCCAGCCCCCTCTCATCCTCCTCAAAACCTCCAGGTCATGGAATTGGGGCGAGGGTTGTATGGGGCTACACTGGGGCCCGCCCATTCCCAGGGGCTCAGACCTGGGTGAACTACACGTCCTAAGCTGAAGCCTGCACGGGCCTGAGAACAGCATTTTTTTTTTTTTTTTTGAGACGGAGTTTTTACCCAGGCTGGAGTGCAATGGCGCGATCTCGGCTCACTGCAACCTCCGCCTCCTGGGTTCAGGCAATTCTCCTGCCTCAGCCTCCCGAGTAGCTGGGATTACAGGCACACACCACCATGCCCAGCTAATGTTTTTTGTATTTTTAGTAGAGACGGGGTTTCACCATATTGACCAGGATGGTCTCGATCTCTTGACCTTGTGATCCACCCGCCTCGGCCTCCCAAAGTGCTGGGATTACAGGCTTGAGTCACCGCGCCCGGCCTGAGAACAGCATTTCTAATGAGAATGGATTCCCTTTGCTCCTGGCCTCTGCCTGGGCAGCTGGATTCAGACCCTGTGAGACCCTCACTTAGCCACCAGCTCTGACGGCCTCAGCTCCCGCCGCTGCGTCCCCTGCTCCCTGCCTTCTCCTCTCCACAGTGCTCACCCTCACCACCAGCTCCTGGGAAAACCTTGGAGAACCTCAGTCCTTTGGAAGCTGAGAAGGATCTGATGGGAGTTTGGATGCAGGGCTCCTCCCCAGAGACAGAGGCAGCAGAGAGGCCTGGGTAGCCCCCAAAGCCTGTTCCCATCGCCCTCCTCCCTAGGAGGATGGGGGGGCCAGACCCCGCAAGGATAGGCTGTTCCAATCACCCAGCCACCCACCGTACTCCCCAACAGGGAATTTGCCCTTTAAACAGAAAATTCTCAGAAGCAGTATCGCCCCCAGGCCCCTGCCCCTTCGCCCACGTCCCCAGTCCTGACTACTGAGGTCATTAGGGTTTTTCTGTCCACCTCTGGGCAGCGTGTCCACCCCCCGCCACCTCCACAGACACACACTGTGGAAGGGGTGGCCCGCCCAGCTCCCTGAGCTCCTGGCCAGCTGTTCCTTGCCCTGGGGATGGACACAGTTGGGGGGCGCACCCTGCACAGGTGTCCTCAGGGGGTGGTGGTCCATCACTCCTGCAGCCTGGACTCCAGCCCTGCGCCCACATGCGGAGCAGCGGCAGGGGCAAGGCCGGAGCCCAGGAGCTCAGAAGCCCTGGGTCCCAGCGGCTATCCTGACCGCCTGGCCTCCCCCACCACCCCAGGCACAACGACCTCCCCTGGAAGCTCCTGGAAATGTTCAGCAACCGTCTGCAGGACGAGAGGGCCAACCTGAGTACCCTGGCCGGCACGCACACCAACATCCCCAAGCTGAGGGCCGGCTTCGTAGGGGGCCAGGTACCGCCTGCCCTGCCTCATGCTTGCCCTGCATGGGGTCACCCTGCCGCCTGCCTTGGGCCTGGCCCCAGCAGTGCTGTCCCTCCAGGGTCCCTCGGTGCCACAGGCCCTTGAAAGGGCAGCACCCAGGCTGAGGGAGGGCTTCGTGGGGGGGTGGGAAACCGGACTCCTGCAGGCATGGAGGGGTGGGCTGGGACCTGGCTGCAGCAGCTCCTGGGACTCCCTGTGGCCCCCAGTTCTGGTCCGTGTACACGCCTTG
Source organism: Sapajus apella (assembly GCF_009761245.1). Taxonomy (NCBI): domain Eukaryota; kingdom Metazoa; phylum Chordata; class Mammalia; order Primates; family Cebidae; genus Sapajus; species Sapajus apella. Next base: position 5,756 of record NW_022439857.1, read on the forward strand.
CGACACCCAGAACAAAGACACTGTGAGGAGGACACTGGAGCAGATTGACGTGGTCCAGCGCATGTGCCAGATGTACCCCGATACCTTCCTGTGTGTCAGCAGCAGTGAAGGTAAGGTCCTGGCCTGGGTCCTCCAGGTCCCAAGTCCCCCCACCCAGCACTTATCCAGAGTAACAAGTGCTGGTCAGGATACCTCACCCTCCAGAAGCCAGGCGTCCCCTCCCTGTACCCCTCCCCTGCACCCTCTACCCTCCAGATGCCAGGTGCCTGCTCCCCTGTACCCCCCCCCCCTCCCGACACCCCCCCCCCCCACCCCCCCTCCAGACACTAGGCGCCCCCTCTCCTGTACCCCCCACCTTCCAGATGCCAGGTGCCTACTCCCCTGCACCTGGCTATCCCCACAGGCATCCGGAATGCCTTCCGGGAGGGGAAGGTGGCCAGCCTGATTGGTGTGGAGGGCGGCCACTCCATTGACAGCAGTCTGGGTGTTCTACGGGCACTCTATCAGCTGGGCATGCGGTACCTGACCCTCACCCACAGCTGCAACACGCCCTGGTGCGTGATGCCCCACAGGAGGCCCCTGGGTTACGGGCAGGAGGGTGGGGTGGACACTCCCTGCCACCCTCCTGAGCACAACCCCTGTGCCCGTGAGTCCCAGGCCAGGCCTCGCCTGTTGGGTGATGGGCGGCTGAGGCCACCGCTCACCACTTGGGGACCGGTCTTTTGCTCCCACAGGGCTGACAACTGGCTGGTGGACACGGGAGACAGTGATGCCCACAGCCAAGGCCTGTCACCCTTTGGACAGGTGAGTGGGGCGGTAGGGGCCAGTCACCCCCTCAGAGAAGGCAGGGGGTCCTGAGGGTGACCAGAATGACGTCGCTCACCAGTGGGACTCTGTCTCCTCGTCTATAAAATGGAGCTGGCAGCCGTCCCCTCGGGGTGGGTGCCGCGCCCTGAGTCGTCCAGGCACTGAAGGACTGACGGACACCTGGTCCAGCCCTGACCCTGGGGGACTGAGGGTGGACGTGGCCCTGTCTTCCTAGCGTGTGGTGAAGGAGCTGAACCGTCTGGGGGTCATGATCGACTTGGCTCATGTGTCTGTGGCCACCATGAAGGATGCCCTGCGGCTGTCCAGAGCCCCGGTCATCTTCAGCCACTCCTCGGCCTATAGCCTGTGTACCAGCCGGCGCAATGTGCCCGACGACGTCCTGCAGCTGGTGGTGAGGCCCAGGGAGCACCCCCATCCACCTCCCTGGGCAGGCCCTCCCAGCCCTCAGCTCCACCCTGTCTTCCTGCGCAGAAAGAAAGAGAGAGCCTGGTGATGGTGAACTTCTACAACAACTATGTTTCCTGCACAAACGAGGCCACCCTGTTCCAAGTGGCCGGTAGGTGAGGTGTGAGCGGCCGAGGGGTGGGTCTCCGAGTGGGGAGGGTCTCCCTCAGGATCCACACCTGCCGCTCCCCCGACAGACCATCTGGACCACATCAAGAACGTGGCGGGAGCTGGAGCCGTGGGCTTTGGTGGGGACTTCGATGGTGTCTCAAGGTAAGGGGTGAGAACCCTGCCCTGTGGATGAGCTGGGAGGGTCACGACCCCGTCGGTGGGATGGGGCAGCGGGGGGAGGGACGTGGGTCCTGGCATGGGGGCCCAGGTTCTCCTGGCCTCCATGCAGGCTCCCGGAGGGGCTGGAGGACGTCTCCAAGTACCCGGACCTCATCGCCGAGCTGCTCAGGAGGAACTGGACGGAGGCAGAAGTCAGGGGCGCGCTGGCTGGTAACCTGCTGAGGGTCTTTGAGGCCGTGGAGAAGGTGAGGATGGGATGGTCCCCTGAGCTTCCGCCACTCCCACCAGCAGGCAGGCTGCCTACCCATGTCTGTCCCCCAGGTCAGAGACCTCACGCAGGCTCCCGAGGAGGAGCCCATCCCGCTGGACGAGCTGGAAGGCTCCTGCAGGACGCAGTATGGCTACTCCGGGGCTCCCAGCCTCTACCACCAGCAGGGGCTCCTGCTGGCCTCCCTTGCTCCCCTGCTTCTCTGTCTATGGTTCCTGTGACACCCGGGAGACCAGAGCCCCGTTTACGACTCCAGGAGCTCAGGGCACACCTGCCCACCTGAGGATGCCAGATGCCAGGAACCCTGCTGCCCACATGGCAAGGACCAGTGTCTTCTGCACAGGCACCAGGGCTCACGGGAGGCGGGGCAAGATGCCTGGACAGCTCAGGCCATGTGTACACAGTAGGCCCTTAATAAAAGCAACGTCCCATCATGTCCTAGGGTACGCGTCGTCGGCAGCCAGCCTGGGAGCCCATGCTGTCTTCACGTAACAGCGTGTTTTGGGAAAATGGCTCCTGGTTGGACCTGGGCGCAGGAGTGATGAGTCCTCGGTCCAGCCAGGAGGGCTCGGGAAGTGTGAAGAGGGCTTTCCACAGACGCTGCGCGAGTGTCTTTAGGGACATGGTCTCGGCTCCAGTGGACGCCTCCAGCCACGCACTGGTGTGTACACACACCCCCATCCCTGCACAAACACCCCCACCCCTGCACACACCCCCACCCCTGCACACACACTCCCCACCCCTGCACACAC
>NW_022439858.1:0-8338 GCF_009761245.1 Sapajus apella
ATTTTAGGTTCTGGGGTACATGTGCAGAACATGTAGGATTGTTGCATAGGTACATACATGGCAATGTAGTTTGCTGCCTCCATCCCCCTGTCACCTACATCTGGTATTTCTCCCCATGTTATCCATCCTCAACCCCTCTACTCCCCACTGTCCCTCCCGTATTCCTCCCCAACAGACCCCAGTGTGTGATGCACCCCTCCCTGTGTCTATGTGTTCTCATTGTTCACCACCCGCCTATCAGTGAGAACATGTGGTGTTTGATTTTCTGTTCTTGTGTCGGTTTGCTGAGAATGATAGTTTCCAGATTCATCCATGTCCCTACAAAGGACACAAACTCACCGTTTTTTATGGCTGCATAGTATTCCATGGTGTATATGTGCCACATTTTCCTTGTCCAGTCTATCATCGATGGGCATTTGGGTTGATTCCAGGTCTTTGCTATTGTAAACAGTGCTGCAATGAACGTATGTGTGCATGTGTCTTTATAATAGAATGATTTATAATCCTTTGGATATATATCCAGTAATGGGATTGCTGGGTCAAATGGAATTTCTATTTCTAGGTCCTTGAGGAATCGCCACACTGTCTTCCACAATGGTTGAACTAATTTTTACTCCCACCAACAGTGTAAAAGTGTTCCTATTTCTCCACATCCTCTCCAGCATCTGTTGTCTCCAGATTTTTTAATGATTGTCATTCTAATTGGCGTGAGATGGTATCTCAATGTGGTTTTGATTTGCATTTCTCTAATGACCAGTGATGATGAGCATTTTTTCATATGTTTCTTGGCCTCATAAATGTCTTCTTCTGAAATGTGTCTGTTCATATCCTTTGCCCACTTTTTTTTTAATAGGTTTGTTTGTTTTTTCCTTGTAAATATGCTTCTGGCCCTGCTTTTATACTCCTGTGTCAGTGGGGTTATTGACCAAATTCTTGTAAAGTAGCTGTAAGAGAGACACTTCTTCTTCTCTTACACAGTCTACACACTTCACCTCTGGTCACCAAAATATGGGAGGGGATCTTCCTCCCCCACCGACACCCTCCCACACGTAGACACACCAACCAATTCTCTAGCAGACATCAACTGTTTATCCTTTTAATTCATTTCAACTCTGACAGTGTCTACCTAGAGATAGCATCAGATCCCATAGGGTGAGGGCTCAGTCCCACAAGTCCCAGAAGATGTCTCCAGCTTCAGATGCCAATCACAAGTCCCAGGCTGTGATCTGTGCTTCTGACTGACTGGCTGTGAATCAGGGTTCCCACAACCTCCTCCTTGGTTTCAATTACTTTGCTAGAGAAGCTCATAGAACAGGGGAACACTGAACTTATGTTTTCCCATTTATTATAAAGGATATTACAAAGGGCACAGGTGACCAACTGGATGAAGAGACACACAGGGCAGGGCATGGAAGAGGGGCGCTGAACATCCATGCCCTCTCCCGGTGCACCACCCTACAGGAAGCTGCATGTGTTCAGTTTCCGAGCAGCTCTCCAAACTCAGTCCATTTGTGTTTTTCTGGAGGCTTCATTACATAGGCATGATTGATTAAATCACTGTCCATTGGTGACCAGTTCATCTTCATCCCCTTTCTCCCCTCAAAGTTCCAACCCTGTAATTGCCGTTAGTTCCCCATTAACCCTCCCCATGCTGGCGCCATCCAGGAGCCCAACAGTCATCTAGTTAGAAGAAAATATGTTTCATCACCCAGAAAATTCCAAGGGATTTAGGAGTTCTTGGTTAGATTCCTCTGTCAGGAAATTACAAAGGTCTTAGAAGCTCTATGTCAGAAACTGGGGTTAAAGACCAAATTTGAGAACAAACGATTTTCGCAGTGCCCCTATCATATACGAGGGTTTCAGGAGCTGTGTGCCAGGAATGAGGGACAGAAAACAAATACATATTTCTTATTCTATCACACTATCACAGTGGTGTTCTGGAAGCGGGCAGCTATGAGTCATGAGCAGCCCACACTCACAGCAGCTGGGGGTTGTGTGCATTTGCCTGGTAAGGTGGATCTGGGAGGGCACCAACAGCATCCGCTATAGGGGCTTTGCTTCCACAGATTCTCAGAGTGTCTATGACCCCCATCCCCAAGACTAATGCTGATACACATTAAAAATGCTGTCTCTACAGCTGGGAGACGTTATGGGTATACAGCCACTTATTATAGCACTGTGTAATAACAACAGCCTAGGAACAACCTAAATGTCCATCAACAGGCGAACCGTTAAATCATGGTATATGCATATGGCAGAACACTGTGCAACTGTCAAAAGAATAAGGAAGCTCTCATGTATTCATTTTATAATGATTATCAGGATGCACTGCTAAATAATAAAGCTCAAAACAATGTACTTGGTATACTACTATTTGTATAAAAAAGGGGGTCAAAGTTTTTTATTTGATTATATACAGGACGTCTCTGAAAAGATTCATGGGAAATTGGTAACACGGCTTGCTTCTAGGAAGAGGGCCTGGGTGGCTGTGGGACCGGGGTCCAGATGAGGATACTCGCTTTCTCTTTTGCTGTCCTTTAGGGTGTTATTTCAATGTAATGCCTCAGTCACAGATTCTACAACAATGGTGTATCACTTCAATCTCAGTAATATCTGTTTTGCTGAGGCTAACGAAGACAAGATTATCTGTCTAAGAATTCGAGCCTCTTTCTTCCTTGCCTCTGGGACTTGACTTACCACCAAGATTACAGAAAAGCAGTTTGTACTTTACGAAACCATAACAATACCACTCTGTTCTTGCAGCACGTTTTTTCCCCCTCAAGAGTTCTATATTTAATCTCTTCTCAGATATTTCAGTTAATTAATTCATCTCCTAAACCTGTGTGAAGTATTTGGTGTTTAGTTCTGACCTAGTGCTTATTTTTCTTGTTGTCCATAGGCAGGATTCAGGGAGGCAGTTCTAAGGACTTGTCAGGAATATGTGATGTGCTCAGTGTGCTAAGAGCAGGAAATCATCAGTCTACAGAGAACTTGCTTCATAGATGCATTGGCAGTATATGGCAGAATCTATTAAGACATGGCTGGAATATACACAATAATAGCTAACACCTTCAGTGTACTCAGTATGTGACAATGTGCTAAACATTTTCCATGTGCATCTTGTTTAATCCTCACGACAGCTTTGAGGGTAAACTATTGTTATGCTCATTTTGACCCAAATAAATAGAAATCAAAAAGGTAAATTAATATATCCAAGGTTACACGCTAATTGGCAGAGCTGAAATTCGTACCTGATCTGCCCAACTCCTAAATCCAAACCCTTTACCAGTCTGCACTTACTGGCCAGCTGGGGGACTTTTGGGTGGATGACTGACATGATTCTTCCTCCTGGCTGGTCTCCCCACCTGCGGAATTCCCTCCAACTGCCCCTGCTCCCTGCTCTATTTGTCACCTAAACTCTAGATCCAGCCATATCACCTCTGTCTAAAACCCCTTGGATGTCCCCCACCAATAGCTGTACATTTGCAAAATGGCAACAAAGTCAAATTCCTTGGCTTGGCTCGACCTCCCCTGGTGGGTGCTTTGCTCCCAAGCCATCTTTCAAGCTTCTTCATCAAGTGCTGTCTTTTCCAAATGTTCTCCTTCAGCCAAACTGGATTTCTTACTGTGCTGCACATAAACCCTGCCTTTTCCTGCCATCGCTGATCTGAGCTGGTTTCTCTGCCTGGGAAACACTTCTCCATCTCCAGTCCTCGTCTGCTGGAACTTTCCCCATCCCTCCTGGCCCAATTCAAATGCCAAATCCTGCCTCAAAGCTTCCCCAATCCCAACACAACTGGCTTCTGCCTCCTTTATTTTCTCAGCCGTTATGCCCCTCTTATTGGATGCGTTTCATTCTATCTTTGTTCAGTAAGTATTAGGAACCCACTGGGCACCCTGTTACAATGATTTGTATTTCTGTCTGTACTAGTTGGGGTCCTGGCAGGAAGCAGATGGCACACACTAGGAGGATCATTTGAGGAGTTTAATAAAGAGACTCTTTACCCAGGAGTAGGCGAGGTGTAAGGCAAACACAGGAAATAGTCGTGAAGGAAGCTGCCTGGATGGGGCGTCCAGGGAATATATGCCCTGTCCTAACTGTGCCCCTGTCTTAAGTTGACCAGGAATTGCTTAAATCATGGTAAGACAGGCAGACATGAAACAACTGTCATGAAGGAAGAAGTTTTTACATCCACAATTCCCTAGCAACAGGAAGCATGGAACGCCAGAGGGGACCACCTGGGAAAGCACCTGGTTGGTCAGGAGGCAAAATTAGCAAGGAGAAAACGTGGGCAAGACCCTTTATTTTGGTTTCCTTGGGGAGGAACAGGAGAGGCAGGACAAGCAGACTTAGGACTGGCTTGTTTGGAATTTGAGAGGGCTCTGGAGTGCAGGGCTATTCCTAGGTTTCTGGTACCTGGCTTTGGGGTGATTAGGGCAGGGAGAAGTGACCCAGAGCCTAAAACATCAGACATGGGCCCTGCCTCCCAGGATGGGGAGAAGACAACATGCTGGTAGCTTCCCCTGCCTCGCTGCCTCGCTGGATCCGCTACCCCCGCCTCCCATCTCCCCTGATGTGCCGCTGGAAGGTGGGCTTGTAGGAGCTGCGCCAGTGGCTCTTTGTGCTCTGGCTTCTGGGGGGGGGGCAGCCAATGGGCAGCACTGAAGGCAGTCAGGAGGATGGGCTCTGGATAGGCTGGTTTGCATAGAAAGAAACCCCAACTTCCCAGATGGCAAAATATCGGAATACAGAAAACAAAAAGAACTCTCCTGTCTCCTGCCAGTGCTGCCCATTGGTCAGACCCTCCCAGAAGCCATAGCACAAAGGAGCTGATGGGCACAGCTCCTATAAGCCCACCTTCCAGTGGCACATGGAAGAAGATGGAGGAATAGATCCAGAGAGGCAGGTGGAAGCCACTGGGCTGCTGTCTTCTTCCCATCCTGGGAGGCAGGGCTCATGTCTTATGTTGTATGCTCAGCAAATCTTCAATCAATATCCACTTACTGATTTAACAATGAGAGCCTGCACATGCCAACCACTGCTCTAGGCACAGGGATGGCGTAGCAGGCAAGTTACAATGGTCCTTGCTCTCTAAGAGATTATATAGTAGCTGAGGAAGAAATAAATAAACAAACTGCAAACAGAATGTTTCAGACAGTAGTAAGTGTTAAAGGAAGACAGCACAGTGATGATGGTGAGAAGCGAGCACACACCCTCCTCCTCTGTTCAGACCTTTCAGGGGCTCCTCGCAGCCTTGGTGTGGAGCTGGATCTCAGCTGGACTTGGAGGACCTGTCATGTGCAACAGCCTTGTCCACAGTCTCAGGCTCCTCCACCCCTCATCGCACCTGCACCTGCCCCTCTGGGAAGCCATTTCCCCTGGTCTCTACTCCTTGGCCTTTGCCACTCTGTCCCAGCGGTTCCTGCTCACCCTCACCTTCCCCCAACTTCCCCTGATGATTCTCTTGACTTTCTGGGCTCAGGATTTTGGAGGAAACATCCTCGGGTGCCCTGAGATGTGCTCTCCGAACAGCCATGCCCTCTTCATCAGATCATGGCACGCTTCACCAAGCACCGCATTCCTGTCCTTACTTTCCTGTCTTGCTCAAAAAAGTGGAGCTTACTCAACTCTGAACACCCTGGGCCTGGCACCAACTTGGCCCCAGTCAGCTCTCACAGCTCTGTGGGTGTCTTCCTTCACCTGTTGTTTGGTTGCTGTGAAGGGTAATGAGATAATGCCCACCAAGTGCCTAGCAAGGTGTGAAACAGGAATTATGAGTCCCAAACCCTCCTTATGTTATACCTCTTAATTCAAAAGGGAAAATTATTTTAAAGATCACTTTTTAAAATTCAGGCATTATTGGAATATATACAACAAAGGTGAAGTCTTCTTCTCACTTAGATTCTCCAGTTTCCTGCCCAGAGCATCAACAGTAAGCCAATAGCCATTTAAGACCACTTTTGTTTGTGTGTATATGTGGATGGACAGATAGCATAAAATAAAAGTAAAATCAAATTCTAAGGCCCCTGTGACTGACTGAATGGATCCCCTCTTGGCCAAGGGGATCCAGGGAGAAACCTTTAGAGCTGAGTTCCTGGCCTTGATGGGAAGAGAGGTCTGATGAGCCTCATTATGCCTCCATTTTGGGGTTTAGACACAACTGACCAGCATTTGTGTTAAAAGAGAGATCATAAGACTTATGAAACAGACTCTTGTGGCAATGAGATACCGAATTATAAATAAGACCTAGGACTATTCAAGGCAAGGGTTGAGTCAGGCCTGCAGGCCGTCAATCTTGCTAAACATGTCATTTCATTTTGGCCGACTCTGACACTGCATCCTTATCTTAACTCAGGCATTCCTTTCTGTTGACTCCAAGTTTTACAGCCTTACTCCTTTAACTAATTGCAAATTGAAAATCTCTGAATCTACCTATAACCTACAAGCCCATGCTTCAAGATATCGCACCTTTCAGTTTAAACCAATGTATACCTTCCACATATTGCTTTCTGTAACTCCTGCCTCTCTGAAATGTAGAAAACTAAACTGTAAACTGCCCTCCTGGGGACCACTTACTCAGGGCTTCTTAAGTTTGTTTTCCCTGGGCCATGGTCGCTCATTGGCTCAGGATAAACCTCTTTAAAATATTTTTGCAGAGAAAATAGTTTTTCTGCTAACAATAGACAGATAGATAGATCCCCTTTTTTTGGAGGCTCTGTCACCCAGGCTGGAGTGTAGCGGCACGATCTTGGCTTACTGCAACCTCTTTCTCCCGAGTTTGAGGGATTCTTCTGCCTCAGCCTCCCAAGTAGCTGGGATTACAGGTGTCTGCCACCATGCCCAGATAATTTTTGCATTTTTAGTAAAGACAAGGTTTCACCATGTCTGGCCAGGCTAGTCTCAAACTCCTGGCCTCAAGTGATCTGCCCGCCTCAGCCTCCCGAAGTACTGGGATTACAGGTGTGAGCCACCACACCCGTCAATCCCCCCTTTTAAAAAAATACTAATAGAAGCTATAACCACTGTTCTATCCCTTTTCTTCTCACAACATATCTTAGAGGTCGTTTTATATTAGCATATTCTTTTAAACAGCTGCCTGATATGCCATATTATGGGGGTTCTGTAATTTATTTAAATGGCCTGTTAGCAATGGATATTAAATTTAAAATTTCTACCGACTTTTGCTACGAAAAGCCATGCTGAGACATACATCACAGACATCATTGCACAGCATCTGTGAAAGCACATCAGAATGAATCCTTGTCCTTCAGGGCCCAACACGGAACGTGGCTGGAAGGCAGAGCCCAGTGCCCTCCGCGCATTTGAAAGAGCAGCTGCCTCAGACCTCAGATTTAGTCCCCTTCAGAGGAGGCATTTCTCTCCCCTGAGCTCTGCCCCCATCCCAGGAAAGGCAACGAGGAGCTGAATGCCTAGACCCTGGGCTATACAAATATCAGTAAACAAATAGGATGACCTTTTTGTTTAAAATCAGGAAGGGGTCCAGTTTCTGCTTTCTGCACATGGCTAGCCAGCTTTCCCAACACCATTTATTGAACAGGGAATCCTTTCCCCATTGCTTGTTTTTGTCTGGTTTGTCAAAGATCAGATGGTTGTAGAAAGGTTGTGTTGCCTCCGAGACCTCTGTTCTGTTCCATTGGTCTATATCTCTGTTTTGGTACCAGTACCATGCTGTTTTGATTACTGTAGCCTTGTAGTACAGTTTGAAGTCTGGTAGTGTGATGCCCCCCGCTTTGTTCTTTTTGCTTAGAATTGACTTGGCTATGCGGGCTCTCTTTTGGTTCCATATGAAGTTTAAGGTGGTTTTTTCCAGTTCTGCAAAGAAGGTCATTGGTAGCTCGATGGGGATAGCATTGAATCTGTAAATTACTTTGGGCAGTATGGCCATTTTCACGATATTGATTCTTCCTAACCATGAACATGGGATGTTTCTCCATCTGTTTGTGTCCTCTCTTATTTCGTTGAGCAGTGGCTTGTAGTTCTCCTTGAAGAGGTCCTTTACATTCCTTGTTAGTTGTATTCCTAGGTATTTTATTCTCTTTGTGGCTATTGTGAATGGAAGTTTGTTCTTGATTTGGCTCTCTTTAAGACAGTGTGGCGATTCCTCAAGGACCTAGAAATAGAAATTCCATTTGACCCAGCAATCCCATTACTGGGTATATATCCAAAGGATTACAAATCGTTCTACTATAAGGACACGTGTACACGAATGTTCATTGCAGCACTGTTTACAATAGCAAAGACCTGGAACCAACACAAATGCCCATCGACGATAGACTGGATAGGGAAAATGTGGCACATATACACCATGGAATATTA
>NW_022439859.1:0-8332 GCF_009761245.1 Sapajus apella
TCAAGACCATCCTGGCCAACATGGTGAAACCTCGTCTCTACTAAAAAATACAAAAATTAGCTGGGCATGGTGGCACACGCCTGTAGTCCCAGCTACTTGGGAGGCTGAGGCAGGAGAATTGCTTGAACCTGGGAGGTGGAGATTGCAGTGAGTGGAGATTGTGCCGCTGCACTCTAGCCTGGTGCCTGGTGATAGAGCGAGACTCTGTCTCAAAAAAAAAAAAAAAAAAAAAAAGTCTATCAAATGCATAAGTAATTACTAATGGGATGAGTGCAATGTAGGAAGAATATGTGGTGTATGCTATGATAGCACAGAATAGAAGTCAGAAAACAACAACCTATGTCCCAATTCTGGCCCATCTCCTGTTTTCATATGGCCAGAAACTAGGATTATTTTTACTTTTTTTTTTTTTTTTTTAAAGATGGGGTTTCACCATGATGGCCAGGCTAGGTCTTGAACTCCTGACCTCAGGTGATCCACCCACCTCGACCTCCCAAAGTGCTAGGATTACAGGTGTGAGCCACCACACCCGGCTATTTTTACTTTTTTTTTGAGACAGAGTTTTGCTCTTGTTGCCCAGGCTGGGTGCAATGGCGAAATCTTGGCTCACTGCAACCTCTGCCTCCCAGGTTCAAGTGATTCTCCTGCCTTACCCTCCTGAGTAGCTGGGATTACAGGCATGCACCACCATGCCCGGCTAATTTTGTATTTTTAGTAGAGACGGGTTTCTCCATGTTGGTCAGACTGGTCTTGAACTCCCAACCTCAGGTGATCTGCCCACCTTGGCCTCCCAAAGTGCTGGGATTGCAGGTGTGAGCCACCACGCCCAGCCTGTTTTTACATTTTTATTTACTTATTTGTTTTTGATTGTTTGTTTTTTGAGACATAGTCTTACTCTGTCACCCAGGCTGGAGTGCAGTGGCACGATCTCGGCCTGCAACCTCCACCTCCCTGGTTCTGTTGTATTTGACCGGAGCGTAGAAAGTTACCACAAGACAAAAGTATGCCAGATTGCAGGGTCATTTATTTATGCCGGCGACCACAGAGGACTCACGTCTCTCCAACCTGTGGTGGCAACAGGAGGGTGCCACGATTTTTTATACCCGAAAAACCACCTTGGGAGTGGGGGTGAGGGGCAGGGATGGGGATGAAAAGGCTTCAGACATTCCGAGGGCTAGTGGATTCTGTAAATTACCTCCTGGGCAGAGATGAGGGTGGGGGTCTCTGGACATTCCAAGGGATGGGGACTTTTGTCATTCCGTTTGTTACTTAAGTGGTTTACAGAAGTCAAGATAAACATTTGTTTACACATTATCTGGTTAAGGTGGAAATCACAGACCTTAGTTACTTATTATAAGCCACAGGAGCCAGGATGGAACTAGCTTGGGCTGCTTAGTCTGGCAATTGCTGGTAAGCAAAGGCTAGCAATTCTGGCAGTTACTGATAAGAAAAGGTAAGCAGCTTTACATAGTTTTGAAGAACAAACTAGAGGCCAAGGACAGTAGTTATTGTGAGGAGAATGGGGCAGCCATTTCAACTTATCTAAAAACAGTTTTGCATTTTATAAAATAGTTTTGCTCTGGTTCTGGCTCTAGGCCAGCACAATATCACAGTTCAAGCGATTCTCCTGCCTCAGCCTCTCGAGTAGCTGGGACTATAGGCATGTGCCACCGCACCCAGCTAAATTTTTTTGTATTTTTAGTGGAGACGGGGTTTCACCACGTTAGCCAAGATGATCTCGATCTCCTGATCTCATGATCCGCCTGCCTCAGCCTCCCAAAGTGCTAGGATTACAGGAATGAGCCAGCGAGCCCAGCCTATTTATTCGTTTTTGAGACAGGGTCTGGCTGTGTCCCCCAGGCTGGAGTGCAGTGGTGCGATCACAGCTCACTGCAGCCTTGACCTCCTGGGCTCAAGCGATCCTCCTACCTTAGCCTCCAAAGTAGCTGGGACCACAGGCATGCACCACAATGCCCAGCTTTTTTTTGAGACAGAGTCTCGCTCTTTCGCCCAGGCTGAAGTGCAGTGGCACAATCTTAGCTCCCTGCAATCTCCGCATTCCAGGTTCAAGCTATTCTCCTGCCTTAGCCTCCTGAGCTGTTGAGATTACAGGCACATGCCACCACACCCAGGATATACCAGTTAAGCTCTTGGATTCAGCCATGCCTGATATTAGCAGCACCTATGGACTTTTCCATAAATGAGTTGGTTTGGGTTGGGTTTCTTCTACACTGAAGTCATGACTAAGAGAGGAGCTGTTAGAGCTATCTCTTGTGTACAAGAGGCTCTCAGGACAGGAAGGAAGCTGGGAAGGGAAATCAGTAGAGACTGGAACCAGCAGTATTATCTGACCCTCTACGCTTGAAGGGCCACCTGTGGAAGAGAGGAGCAATTACCTTTGTTATTGCTCAGACTAACCAAGGGAGCATCACCGCCATCTCTGCTTTCCAGAAGCAAACCAAACACTCTAGTCAGGGGAACAGTGCCTTGTTTGCTGTTGCTCATCGGCAAGAGCAGCCCCTCATTGCTGAGGTTGAGCAGAAAATGGTTACTCCCTCACCAGACAGTGAGCATCTGCCCTCAAGAATAGTCTAGTGGTTCCCAAGCTTGTTTGGGTATTGGAATCATCTCAGGATGTTTGCTTTTTTGTTGTTTGTTTTGAGACAGGATCTGGCTCTGTTACCCCAGCTTTAATGAAGTAGTATGAACATGGCTTATTGCAGCCTCCACCTCCTGAGTTCAAGAGATCCTCCCTATATACCTACTGGAGGCTTTTCATCAAAAAAAGAGAAGAAGAAAAAAAAAAAAGAGATCCTCCCACCTTAGCAGCCCCCCCCCCCAGTAGCTGGTACTACAGGCATGCACCACCAAGCTCTGCTAATTTTTTCTTTTTTTTCTTTTTTTTTTTGAGACATTAGAGGCTCGCTCTGTCGCCAGGCGCCAGGCTGGAGTGCAGTGGCACAATTTCGGCTCACTGCAACCTCTGCCTCCCGGGTTCAAGCAATTCTCCTGCCTCAGCCTCCCTAGTAGCTGGGACTACAGGTGCATGCCACCACACCCAGCTAATTTTTGTATTTTTAGTAGAGATGGGGTTTCACCGTGTTGACCAGGATGGTCTCTATCTCTTGACCTCGTGATCCGCCCATCTCGGCCTCCCAAAGTGCTGGGATTATAGGCGTGCGCCACCGCACCCGACCTTGATTTTTTTTTTCTTTCCAAGACACAGTCTCACTTTGTCATCCAGGCTGGAGTACAGTGATGTGATCACAACTCACTGCAGCCTCGACCTCTCAGGCTCAAGCAATCTTCCTACCTCACCCTCCCAAGTAGCTGGGACCACAGGCACACGCCGCCATGCCCAGCTAATTTTTTTTTTTTTTTTTTAATAGAGACAGAGTCTCCCTATGCTTCCCAGGCTGGTCTCAAACTCCTGGGCTCAATCTGGGCTCAAGTGATCCTCCTGCCTTAGTCTCCCAAAGTGTTAGGATTATAGGAGCATACCACTATGCCCAGCTTTTAAATGTTTTTGTAGAGACAGGGTCTCACTTTGTTGTCCAGGCTGGTTTCAAACTCCTGGGCTCAAGCAGTCCTCCTTCCTTGGCCCTCCGGAGTGCCAGCATGAGCCGCTACACCCAGCCCATCTCAAGATATTTTTAAAATTCCAACACTTAAGACCACATCTCAAACCAAGCAAGTTACAGTCTCTGGATGGATCACAGGCATCACTATGTTTCTGAAGTTGACTCAAGTGATTCCAACGCACAGATGAATTTGGGAACCACTGCCAAAGGCTCCCATCCTTTTGTTTCCAAAGCTGACACTTTATAAATTGTATATATCATATATATAATTAAAAAATATATATATATATATATATATATATATATATTTAGATAGAGTTTCAATCTTGTTGCCCAAGCTGGAGTGCAATGGCACGATCTTGGCTCACCACAACCTCCACCTCTGGGTTCAAGCCATTCTCCTGCCTCAGCCTCCCGAGCAGCTGGAATTATAGGCATGTACCAACACACCCAGCTAATTTTGTATTTTTTAGTAGAGATGGGGTTTCTCCATGTTGGTCAGGCTGGTCTTGAACTCCCAACTTCACGTAATCAGCCTGCTTTGGCCTCCCAGACTGCTGGGATTACAGTTGTGAGCCACCATGCCCAGCCTCTTAAAATAATTTTATATAGAGATGAAGTCTCACTATGTTGCCCAGGCTGGTCTCGAACTACTGAGCTCAAGTGATCCTTCTGCCTTACCCTCCCAAAATGCTGGGATTACAGGCATAAACTACCACACCTAGCCTCCAAGGCTGACATGTCTATAAAGCAGAGATTCTCCTTCTACCTGCACATTAATTTCCCTGGGGATTTTACCAAAAATGCCATGTTTGTGTTCATGCCCCACCTCCCAGATTCTGATCTATTTGGTATGGACTGGGGCCCCAGTAACGGCATTTTTAAAATGCTGACCTAGGCTGGACATGGTGGCTCATGCCTGTAATCTCAACACATTGGGAGGCCAAGGCAGGAGGATCACATGAGCCCAGGAGTTCAAGAACAGCCTGAGCAACACAGCCTCTATTCCCTACAAAAGAATTAAAAAAAATAATAAATAAATAAAATTAGCCAGATATGGTGGTTCCATCTCATCCCAGCTACTTGGGAGGCTGAGGTAGGGAGTTTGCTTGAGCCTGGAAGGTGAAGACTGCACTCCAGCCTGGGCAACAGAGCAAGATCCTGTCTCAAAAATTCTGACCTAGGGGATTCTAATGTGCCTTGATGGTTATGAGCCAGTTTTTAGAGCAGTATTTCTCAAATTATGATAGAAAACTAGGATGTTTTTTGTTTACTTGTTTTTAATTTCTAATCTATCAGAAATTGAATCTTTCAGAAAATGCAATAAAAATGATTTATGGCTGGGCATGTGACTTACATCTGTAATTCCAATACTTTGGGAGGCTGAGGCGAGCAGATCACCTGAGGTCAGGAGTTCAAGATCAGCCTGGCTGACATGGTGAAACCCTGTCTCTACTAAAAACACAAAAATTAGCCAGGCATGGTGGCATGTGCCTGTAATCCCAGCTACTCAGAAGGCAAGAGAATCACTTGAACATGGGAGGTAGATTGCAGTGAGCCAAGATCATGCTATTGTACCCCAGCCTGGGCAACAGAGTGAGACTCCATCTCAAAAAAAAGAAGAAGAAAAGACTTACTAGAAAAATAAAGTTTAAAAAGACATACAAAAGACCGGGCACAGTGGCTCACACTTGTAATCCCAGCACTTTGGGAGGCCAAGGCGGGCGGATCACTTGAGGTCAGGAATTCAAGACCAGCCTGGCCAACATGGCAAAACCCTGTCTCTACTAAAAATACAAAAATTAGCAGGGCATGGCAGAGGGCCTGTAGTCCCAGCTGCTGGGGAGGCTGAGGCAGGAGAATCGATTGAACCTGGGAGGTGGAGGTTGCAGTGAGCCAAGATCCTGCCACTGCACTCCAGCCTGGCAACAGAGTGGACTCCATCTCAAAAAAAAAAAAAAATACAAACAACAACAACAAAAATAGCCAGGCATGGCGCCTGTAACCCCAGCTACTCAGGAGGTGGGCAGGCACCTGTAATCCCAGCTACTTCGGAGGCTGAGGCAGGAGAATCACTTGAACCTGGGAGGCAGAGGTTGCAGTGAGCAGAGATTGAGACATTACACTCCAGCCTGGGTGACAAGAGTGAAACTCCCTCTCAAACAACAACAACAAGAACAACAACAAAAAACTTACAGGATTACAGGCGCCTGCCACCCAATTTTGTTTTTATTTAGTTTTTATTTATTTTTTTTTTTGGGGACGGAGTTTCGCTCTTGTTACCCAGACTGGAGTGCAATGGCGCGATCTCGGCTCACCGCAACCTCCGCCTCCTGGGTTCAGGCAATTCTCCTGCCTCAGCCTCCTGAGTAGCTGGGATTACAGGCACGCACCACCATGCCCAGCTAATTTTTTGTATTTTTAGTAGAGACGGGGTTTCACCATGTTGACCAGGACGGTCTCGATCTCTTGACCTCGTGATCCACCCGCCTCGGCCTCCCAAAGTGCTGGGATTACAGGCTAGAGCCACCGCGCCTGGCCCCAATTTTGTTTTTAATTTATTATTATTATTTTTTGAGATGTCGCCAGGCCGGAGTGCAGTGGCGAGATCTTGGCTCAGCTTTTTTTTTTTTTTAAAGCCAGTGTCTTGCTCTGTTGCCCAGGCTGAGGTGCAATGATGCAATCATGGCTCACTGCAGCCTCGAACTCCTAGGCTCAAGTGATCCTCCTACCTCAGCCTCTTGGGTAGGTGGAACTACAGGCATGCTGACACTATTGACACTATGCCTGGCTTTTTTAATTTGTTTGTTTGTTTTTGAGATGCAGTCTCCCTCTATTGCCTAGGCTGGAGTGCAGTGGCACAATCTCAGCTTACTGCAACCTCCACCTTCTGGGTTCAAGCAATTCTTCTGCCTCGGCCTCCCAAGTAGCTGGGACTACAGGCACGTGCCACCACGCCTGGCCAGTTTTTTTGTATTTTTAGTAGAGACAGGGTTTCACCATATTGGCCAGGCTGGTCTTGAACTCCTGACCTTGTGATCTGCCCTCCTTGGCCTCCCAAAGTACTGGGATTACAGGTGTAAGCCACCACACCCAACCGGCTTATTTTAAAATTTTTTGTAGAGATGGGATCTTGCTGTATTGCCCAGGCTAGTCTCAAACTGTGGGTCTCAAGTGATCCTCCCACCTTGACCTGCCAAAGCACTGGGATTACAGGAGTGAGCCACTGCGTCTGGCCCAACATAATCATATTTTAAAGCTTAGTGTTACTGAACTTTTCCTCTCGAAGCAAAATAAAGAATTTCTCAACCTTGGCACTACTGCTATTTTGAGCAAGATTATTCTCTGTTGTGAGGGATTTGTCTTGTGCATTGTAGGATGTCTAGCAGTATCCCTGGCCTCAATACCCAATAGATGTCAGTAGTACTTCCCCATGCTCAGGGGTGTGACAACCACAAATGTCTTCAGACATTGCCAAATATCCTCTGGGGGACAGAATTGTCCCTGGTTGGGAAACCCTGAATTAGAATAGATAATGAAGTGCCTGTTTCAAGGAAGCTGATCTTGGGGGTAAATACAGTGTGCCAGTAAGTAGCTTGGAGGAGGTAGATCAGTGAGGTCCAGGCTCTTGCTTCTGATGCAAGAGGGGCTGGGGAAGCGGCTTCTGAATCCTAGTCCAAAGCAGGGCCTGCATGGATCCTCTGAGGACTGACTTTTGACTTTTCCTGGGAGTAACTTTGCAAGGACCCACCACTATAAAATTTAATTCTGAGAGGAATCAGTGACATGACATTCACTGCCACCCCAAAGGGGACACCCCAACTGCAAGAGGAACTTGCTTGGAGCCAAGCGTGGAAAAAGAGTGGCAACAGTTAGTAGGTGCCACATGCAGCTTTTCCACAGGTGGAGAGGGAAGTGGGTGGGGAGGGACTGCAATTATCTTCTAGAGCAGTGCTACTCGAAGTGTGGTCCATACACTGGTTTTTGTCTGGTCCCCAATGAATTGAGAGTGTTTAAAAACTTATTTTTTTGGCCGGGCACGGTGGCTCACGCTTGTAATCCAAGCACTTTGGAGGCCAAGGTGGGTGGATCACCTGAGGTCAGGAGTTCAAGACCAGCCTGACCAACATGGTGAAACCCCGTCTTTTAAAAAAAAATAAAAGTAAAAACTTCTTTTTTCTTGAGATGGAGTCTCGCTCTGTCACCTAGGCTGGAGTGCAGTGGCACGATCTCTACTCGCTGCAACCTCCACCTCTCGGGTTCAAACAATTCTCCCGCCTCAGCCTCCCAAGTAGCTAGGATTACAGGCGCCCACCACCACACCTGGCTAATTTTTGTATTTTTAGTAGAGATGGGGGTTTCAACTATGTTGGCCAGGCTGATCTTGAACTCCTGGCCTGAGGTGATCTGCACGCCTTGGCCTCTCAAAGTGCTGGGATTACAGGTGTAAGCCACCACACTTGGCCATAAGTTATTTTTATTACATTTCATGAAAGACTTAGTCTCTCATAGATTAGTAATTAAAAACAAGCTGGGCACAGTGGCTCACGCCTGTAATCCCAGCACTTTGGGAGGCCAAGGTGGACAGATCACTTGCTGTCAGGAGTTCAAAACCAGCCTGGCCAACATGGCGAAACCCTGTGTCTACCAAAAAATACAAAAAATAGCTGGGCGTGGTAGTGCATGCCTGTAGTCCCAGCTACTCAGGAGGCTGAGGCAGGAGAATCCCTTGAACCCAGGAGGTGGAGGTT
>NW_022439860.1:0-8330 GCF_009761245.1 Sapajus apella
TGCCTCAGCCTCCCTAGTAGCTGGGACCACAGGCACTGCCACAGCCAGCTAATTTTTTGTATTTTTAGTACAGATGGGGTTTCACTACATTGGCCAGGTGCTCTCACGCTTCTGGCTTCAAGTGATCCACCTATCTCAGCTTCCCAAAGTGCTGGGATCACAGGCATGAGCCCTGCCTAGGTATATTTAAGGTATAATGGCATATGGAGGCTGAGGTGGGAGGACCACTTGAGGTCAGGGGAAGAATGCTATCCTGGGCAACATGCCACCCAGAGAGATCCTATCTGCACACACAAAAAATTTTTAATTAACAGGGCATGTTGTTAGTGCACACCTGTAGCACTAACTTCTTCAGAGGCTGAGGCAGGAGGATCGCTTGAGCTGATAATTCAAGCTGTGATCACGCCACTGAATTCCAGCTCTGAGACACAGCAAGACCCTCTTTCTAAAAGTTGTAAAAAATGTTCTGTTTTCTTGAGACAGAGTCTTGGTAAATCACACAGGCTGGAGTGCAGTGGTGCAATCTGAGTTCACTGCAACCTCCGCCCCCTGGGTTCAAACAGTTCTCCAGCATCAGCCTCCTGAGGGGCAGGGATTGCAGGCGTATGCCACTGCATC
The DNA here is from genome assembly GCF_009761245.1 of Sapajus apella. Taxonomy (NCBI): domain Eukaryota; kingdom Metazoa; phylum Chordata; class Mammalia; order Primates; family Cebidae; genus Sapajus; species Sapajus apella. The sequence continues at coordinate 619 of NW_022439860.1, forward strand.
TGCCTCATTTTTGTGTTTTTAATAGACACTGGGTTTCACCATGTTGGCCAGGCTGGTCTCCAACTCCTGACCTCAAATGATCTACCAGACTTGGCCTCCAAAGTGCTGAGATTACAGGTGTAAGCCAGTATGCCTGGCCTTGTGAAAAATGTTAGTGGCACTTTGATCATAATTGAATTTTTGAAAAAAATCCAATGCACATGCATATGATTGTTTTTGCCAGGACTAGGAGCCAGGACTTTTTCTAATGCCTTCACCTTGTATTCCAGAGTCTTGCAAACAATAGGTGCTTAGCAAGTGCAATAGAAGCCACTCAGACAGTGATTGATATGCAGTGAATGCATGTCATCATTAGGAAGAAAGAGAGGGAGAGAGGTTGAACATGGGAAAATTCAGGGCAATTGATCAGTTTGACACCATCACTGCTAAAAATCAGAGACCAGGCTGTGCACGTTGGCTCATGCCTGTAATTTCAGCGCTTTAGGAGGCTAAGACAGGTAGATCACTTGAGGTCAGGGGTTCGAGACCAGCCTGGCCAACATAGCAAAACCTCATCTGTACTGAAAATACAAAAGTTAGCCAGGAATGGTATGGCAGGTGCCTGTAATCCCAGCTACTAAGGAGGCTGAGGCAGGAGAATCGCTTGAAGAGGACGTGAAAATTGCAATTAGACGAGATTACACCACTGCACTCCAGCCTGAGGGACAGAGCAACACTCCACCTCAAAAAAGAAAAAAAAAAAAAAATTCTGAGAAGACCAAGATATCTGCAGATAACACACCGTGTCACTTTCCCTGTGCGCTTTTCTGGCCTCTTGGTAGACAGCTCCTAACATCACCATGAGATCCTGGTGAAGGAGGGGTGGATAATGGGGTTGCTACAGTTTAATGAAGCATTTTTCCCCAGAGAGATATGATCATCTGTCAGATTCCTTTGAATACTTTTCCAACCCCTGCTGTGGGAGGCTTACCCTCAGGGCACTTCTCCATGCAGCCACCAGGCGGCGCCATTGCTGCATAAAGGAAACAAACTGACCCAAGATTAGAAAGTGGTGTTCTATTTTTTTTGAGCTGCGTGGGGTGGTCCAAACCTGTAATCCCAGTATTTAGGGAGGTTGAGGTGGGTAGATCACTTGAGGCCGGGAGTTCGAGACCAGCCTGGCAACATGGTGAAACCCTGTCTGTATTAAAAATACAAAAGTAGCCAGGCACAGTGACACATGCCTGTGACCCCAGCTACTTGGGAGGCTGAGGCAGGAGAATTGGTTGGGAAGCAGAGGTTGCAGTGAGCCAGAATCGTGGCACTGCAATCCAGCCTGGGTAACAGAGCGAGACTCCATCTCAAAAAAAAAAAAAATATATATATATATAGTATTCCTAAGGACTGAGGGGCGAAACTGAGGCATGCAGACTGGAGTTAGGGTGGGGCTTGGGGAGAGAATGGGGCCAAGTAACCTGTGAAGGACTCTCAGGAAGTCACAGCAACTTGAAAGTCATCTGTTCTACCTCCCACTTCCACATTTTCCTGATATAGAAATGAAAGCTGAGAGTGGGAATATAACTATCCCAAAAGCACCACGTTGGTGGGGAGCAGGGTTGCCAGAGAAAACACAGGACATCCAGTGAAGTGTGAGTTTTGGACTCTCAGTGTATGTCCCAAATAATGCATGAGACTTAGACTAAAACTTTCTTCACTCTTTCTCTGCAAATGTAACTGGGCATCTGTGTGACGATTTACTAAGCCTGACAACCCCCATGAGGGTTAAATGAAGATTAGGAAAATAATTAAATGTAATAAGCAAACATGCAAAATGAGGACAACTGTGTTCTCATTTTGCAGACAAGGGAATTGGACGTTAGGGAGAGGACTTGCCCCAAGATGACACTCAAAAGCATTAGAGTTAGGATTTGAACCCGATCCTGATTCCAGAGGTCTCAACTTCACTGTTGTGCCCAGGAACACACCCCAGTCCTACTCGTGTGTGTGTGCATGTTCTGCCTTGAATGTAACCCTCTCCCCATCGTGTAAGTGTGCCATTTCCCTCCCTGATATTGAAGGACCCCATCTTCAGCAGGCACCTCCTGACTCAGCAGACCCCATGAGCCCATATCCGTGGGACCTGGTGGCTGCCCTTATCACATTTTCCGACTCCCCATCTTAGGACCCAAGTCTGACCCCCTTAATGATCTACAGGAAAGGGGACCCCATCCAGACCCGAAGGGAGGGTTCTTGAATCTCATGGAAGAAACAACTCAGGGTGAGTCCGTAAAGTGAAAGCACATTTATTTTTGTTTGTTTGTTTGGTTGTTTTTTGTTTTCTGTTTTGAGATGCAGTCTCACCCTGTTGCCCAGGCTAGAAATAGAGGGCAGTGGTGTGATCTCGGCTCACTACAACCTACGCATCACGTGTTCAAGTGATTTTCCTGCTTCAGCCTCCTGAGTAGCTGGGATCACAGGTGCTCACCACCACACCTGGCTAATTTTTATATTTTTAGTAGAGACGGGATTTCCCCCTGTTGGCCAGGCTGATCTCGAACTCTTGACCTCAGGTGATCTGCCTGCCTCAGCCCCCCAAAGTGCTGTGATTACAGGTGTAATCCATGCCTGTAATTCCAGGACGTTGAGAGGCTGAGGCAGGCAGATCACTTGAAGCCAGGAGTTCGAGACCAGCCTGACCAACAGGGTGAATCCCCCTCTCTACTAAAAATACAAAAATGAGCCAGGTGGGGAGGCATGCGCCTGTAGTCCCATCTACTCAGGAGGCTGAGGCAGGAGATTGCTTAACCCAGGAGGCAGAGGTTGGAGTGAGCAGAGATCATGCCACTGCACTCAAGCTTGGGCAACAAGATCAGAACTCCACCTAAAAAAAAAAACAAGTAATGTGAATCCTATTTTCTGGTTATAATCAGAGAGTTCATGTGGAAAAGCTAAGCAATATGAAAAAATAGAGTTAAAGTTTTAAAAAATTACCCCACATTGGATCAGCAAACCTTTTTTTTTTTCTCTTGAGACAGGCTAGGTCTTGCTGTTGCCCTAGCTGGTGTGCAGTGGCACAATCACAGAAGATGGCAGGCTCCATCTCGTGGGCTCACTCTGTGCTCCTGCCACCGGAGGACCTGGGACTACAGGTGCACACCTCTACATCCATTTATTTTTTAAAAATTGTTTTTGTAGAGGTGAAGTCTCACTATGTTGCCCAGGCTGATCTTGAACTCCTGGTCTCAAGTGATCCTCCCACCTCAGCCTTCCAAAGTGCTGGGATTACAGGTATGACCTTATTTGGAGACGGGGTCATTACAGAGGTCATCAAGTTAAAATGGGGCATGAAGGTGGGGCCCTGATCCCATATAACTGGTGTCCTTACTAAAAGGAATGTTGCCAGTAAAAGAAAAAAAGAATAAAATATTGTTTTCTTGAGACACGGTCTTGTTCTCTCATCCAGGCTGGAGTGTAGAGGTGTGATCATAGCTCACTGCAGCCTCAATCTCCTGGGTTCACTTGTTGCTCCCACCTCAGCCTCTTGAGTAACTGAGAGTACAGCTGAGTTCCACCATGCCCAACTAATTTTCTGTATTTTATGTAGAGATGGTATCTCACTATGTTCCCCAGGCTGGTCTTGAACTTCTTGGCTCAAGCCATCCTGCCTCGGCCTCCCAAAGTGCTGGGATTATAGGCGTGAGCCAGTGTGCCTGCCCAAAGGGAAATTTTCACATAGAGACAGGCATGCTTAGAAGGTCGATGGCCACTATAAGTCAGGATGGCTGAGCCAGGAGAGATGCTGGGACAGATTCTTCCCCAAATCCTGCAGAGGGAGCCCAGCCTACAGACACCTGAATTTACACTTCTGGCCTCCCAACTGTGGGACAGGCAACTTTTTATTGATTGATTCATTGATTGATGATTGAGACAGTTTCTCACTCTGTCACCCAGGCTGGAGTGTAGTGGTGTGATCTCAGTTCACTGCAGCCTCATCCTTCCTAGCTGAAGTAGTCCTTCCCCCTCAGCCTCCTGAGTAGCTTGGGAACACAGGCACATGCAACCATGCCTGGCTAAGTTTTCTTTTTCTTTTTTTTTTTTTCTGAAATGGATTCTGTCTCCGTCCCCCATTCTGGAGTGCAATGGTGTGATCTCAGCTCACTGTTACCTCTACTTTCTGGGTTCAAGCAGTTCTCCTGCCTCAGCCTCCTGAGTTGTTAGGATTACAGGCATGCACCACCACACCCAGCTAATTTTTGTATTTTTAATAAAGACGGGGTTTCACCATGTTGGCCATGCTGGTCTCAAACTCCTGAACTTATGATCTGCTACCTCAGCCTCCCAAAGTGCTAGGATTACAGGGATGGCCATGGAGTTTTTGGTCAGGTACGAACCACTACTACCAGCCTTGTATTTGTTTAGTAGAGATGGGGTTTCATCCTGTTGACGTGGCTGGCCTTGAACTCCTCACCTGAACTGATCCTCTCATGCTACCAAAGTACAGGGATTAAAGACATGAGGCTACAGCATCTGGCCTGAGACAATAAATTTGTCTTGTTTTGAGCCACTTAGTTTGTGGCACTTTGTTAGAGCATCAGCAGCAAAGTTACTTCTAAGGAATGATCCATTACATTGTTTAAAGGACACTGAAGCTCATGCCCCTGGTCATTCATGAATGTGTAATTAGGTTGTGGCCAGAAGCAGAGGCTCATGACTAATCCCAACACTTTGGAAGGCTTAGATGGGAGGATCACTTGAAGCCCAGAATTTGAGGCCAGCCTGGCCAACACGGTGAGACCCCATCTCCACACACACACAAATATTATGTGGGCATGGTAGCATGCACCTGTAATCCCAGCTACTCAGGAGGCTGAGCTGGGAGGATTGCTTGAGCCTGGAAGTAAGAGGCTGCAGTGAGCTATGATTGTACCACTGCACTGCAGCCTGGACAACACAGGAAGTCCCTCTCTATCTCTAAAAAAAAGAAAAAAAAAAAAAAAGGACAGGTGTTTGATTTGTGTTTTTGTTGTTGTTACGACTGTTTTTTGAGATGAAGTCTCACAATCTTCCCAGGTGTGCACCACCACACCCGGCTCATTTTTATATTTTTATATTTTTAGTTTCACCATGTTGGCCAGGCTGGCCTCAAGAGATCCACACGCCTTGTCCTCCCGAAGTGCTGGGATTACTGTTGTGGGTCACTGCGTCCCGTCGATTTCATGTTTTGTCTGGGTTGGGCCTGGCAGGTGTATGGTTAATAAACCAGGTTTAAATATTTCCAGGCCACCGATGAGTCAGGCATGCACTGACAGCAATGTTGTGGATGGCAATATTGGCCTTGAACATGGAAGAAAACAAGACCTGGTCTCCTTTTTTCACCCAGACGGCATCGTTGAACTGACCTAGGAGATAACAGGATAGGTATGTGAAGCCCCGTGTACATCCTGGGAAAGGGGATGCCAACTGCTGGGACCCCAGCACCCCTGCCACCACCCAGCGTACCCGGCCAGTGACTCGTCCATGTTCGTTACAGCTTTTGAGAGTTTCACTAGTCAAAGGAAAGTACAGGGCTGGGGCACAATTTTGTTAAACATGACAAGGAATATGCTTTGGTTAAAGAAAACCCATGGCCAGGCACGGTGGCTCATGCCTGTAATCCCAGCACTTTAGGAGGCGGAGGTGGGAGGATCGCCAGAGGTCAGGTGTTCGAGGTCATCATGGCCTACATCGTGAAACCTCATCTCTACTAAAAATATAAAAATTAGCCAGGTGTGGTGACACATGCCTGTAGTCCCAGCTACTCGAGAGGCTGAGGCCAGGGAATCCCGAGAGGTGGAGGTTGCAGTGAGCCGAGACCACACCATTGCACTCCAGCCTGGGTGACAGAGTGAGACTCTGTCTGAAAACTACAAAAAAATAAAAATAAAATGAGAAAACCCGATCCTACTCTCAGGCATGGGTGGGTGCATGCTTGTAATCCCAGCACTTTGGGAGGCAGAGGTGGGCATATCACTTGAGGTCAGAGTTCAAGATCAGTCTGGCTAACATGGAGAAACCTTGTCTCTCCTAAAAATACCAAAATGAACTGGGCATATTTGCATGTGCCTGTAATCCCAGCTACTTGGGAGACAGAGGCAGGACAATTTCTTCAACCTGGAAGGTGGATGTTGCAGTGAGTTTAGATTGCACCACTGCACTTCAGCCTTGGGGAAAGAGCTGGACTCCATCTCAAAAGTAAAAAGAAGAGACAGCTCAAACTCCACTAGCCTTCTCTACAAGCAGGCTCAGAGGGATGGCCGTGGAGTTTTTGGTCAGCCAGGGGCTTGAATACAACGGAATGTCTTCTAATACAGGTGATGACTATAAGCAATAAAACAGGTTGGGTTTGCTGGCTGTCATCTGTACTCCCAGCACTTTAGGAGGCTGAGGCTGGGGGATCACTTGAGCCCAGCTGTTTCAGACCAGCCCGGGCAACAGGGCGAAAGCCCATCTCTACAATAAATAAGTAAGTTTTGCATGGTGGTGCACCTGTGGCCTCAGCTACTCAGAGGGTGAAGCAGGAGGACTGATTGATCCTGAGAGGTGGAGGCTCCAGTGAGCCACAATTGCACCTGGATGCATAGAGCCTAGATGACAGAGTGAGAACCTGTCTTCCAGAAAAAAAAAAAATGCCTTTGTAGGGATAAAACAGGCTGAATACAGTGGCTCACAGCTTAATATCCAGACTTTGGGAGGCTAAGGCAGGAGGACTGCTTGAAGCCAGGAGTGTGAGACCAGCATGTGTAACATAGGGGGACCTAGTCGCTACAAAAAGACACACAAAAATATTAGCCAGGCATGGTGGCACATTCTTGTAGTCAGCTACTTGGGAGGCTGAAGGGGAGGATTGTTTGAATCCAGGGAAGGTGGAGGCTGCAGTGAGCCATGATGTCACCTCTGCACTCCAGCCTGGGTGCAGTACTACAGTCAGAATTCAGCGCAGCCTGCACCTCCACAGAGTGAGACCCTGTCCAAAAAGAAAAAAAAAAAAAAAATGCTAGGGGCTCATGCATGTAATCCCAGCAATTTGGGAGGCTGAGGTGGGTGGATCGCAAGGTCAGGAGATTGAGACCATCCTCACCAACATGGTGAAACTCCATCTCTACTAAAAACACAAAAAAATTAGGTGGGCCTGGTGGTGCACTTCTGTAGTCCTAGCTACTCAGGAGGCTGAGGCAGGAGAATTGCTTGAATCCAGGAGGCAGAGATTGCAGTGATCCGAGACCATGACACTGCACTATAGCCTGGGAATACTGTGCATGCCACCAGGCCTGGCTAATTTTTGTATTTTAGCAGAGATGGGGTTTCGCCATGTTAGCCAGGCTTCTCTCCAACTCCTGACCTCAGGTGATCCACCCACCTCGGCCTTCCAAAGTGCTGGAATTGCAGGTGTTAGCCACTGTGCCCAGCATGATTTTTTTCAAGTATTTAAAAATGTAAAACCAATAATCGTTCTTGTGCAGCTCATGGGCTGTCTAAAAACAGATCGTGGGATCTCTGTGTCTCCCGTGTAGATACTATATGCCATGGTTTCCAGAGCCCTGGCTAGATGTTTGTTTGAGACAGAGTCTCTTTCTGTTGGCCAGGCTGGTGGAGTGGTGTGATCTCAGCTCACTGCAACTTCTGCCTCCCAGATTCAAGCAATTCTCATGCCTCAGCCTCCCTAGTAGCTGGGACCACAGGCACTGCCACAGCCA
>NW_022439861.1:0-8329 GCF_009761245.1 Sapajus apella
ACAATTGTTTAATGCATAGCTCCGTTTTTGTTTTAGAGCCAGATATTACTCATTACACTGTATATTCCCTATCACTCAATATTATCGACACGCTGCTTTTAGAAGAAACGTGTTTCTAACTCGCTGAATCGAAAAATAGACGCAACTTCCTAAGGTCAACGAACACACAGCATAGCAGGTTGAAAGAGACGTTTCTCCTGTGGTTTAGATGCGAACTGATCGCTAATACTTATGAGCCTGTTTATGGCTGGAAATATCTCTTTCCAGATTCTCCAAAGAAAGGGTGTCTGAACTGCTACATTCACACATCTGTTTAACTATATATGTTGAATATACACCTTGAAAATCATTCAGCTACATAGCTCCGTTTATGTTTTAGAGCCAGTTATTTCTCATTAAACCCTATACTCCCATTCACTCAGGAATAGCCAAGGGTAGCTTTTTTGAGAAATGTGTTTCTAACTCGCAGAATCTAAACATAGATGCAGCTTCTTAAGGTGAAAGAACACACAGCGGAGCAGTATGAAAGAGACGTTTCTCGTATGATTTAGATGCGATCTTAAAGCTAATTATTAAGAGTCTGTACATGGCTGGGAATATCTCTTTCCAGATTCTCCAAAGAAAGGGTTATTCAACTGCTACATACACACAATTGTTTAACTCTGTAAGTTTAATATACACCTTGACAATCATTCTGCTACATAGCTCCGTTTTTGTTTTAGAGTCAGATATTTCTCATTAAACCCCATACTCCCATTCAGTCAGGAATATCCAAACGCAGCTTTTTGGAGAAACCTGTTTCTAACTCGCAGAATCTAAACATAGACGCAACTCCCTAAGGTGAACGAACACACAGCGGAGCAGTTTGAAAGAGACGTTTCTCGTATGATTTAGATGCGATCTTATAGCTAATTCTTAAGAGTCTATATATGGCTGGAAATATCTCTTTCCAGATTCCCCAAAGAAAGTAGTAGTGAACCGCTACATTCATACAATTGTTTAACTCTGTAAGTTTAATATACACCTTGACAATCTTTCTGCTACATACCTCCGCTATTGTTTTAGAGCCAGATATTTCTCATTACACACATTATTCAAATTCATTCAGGAATATCCAAACGCAGCTCTTAGAAGAAACGTGTTTCTATCTCGCTGAATCTAAACATAGATGCAACTTCCGAAGGTGAACAAACACATAAGAGAGCAGTTTGAAAGAGACAATTCTCCTGTGATTTAGTCGCCATCTTATAGCTAATTCTTAAGAGTCTGTATACTGCTGGAAATATCTCTTTTCACATTCTCCAAAGAAAGGGTTATTCAACTGCTACATACACACAATTGTTTAACTCTGTAAGTTTAATATACACCTTGACAATCATCCTGCAACATAGCTCTGTTTTTGTTTTCGAGAAACATATTTCTCATTAAACCCTAAGTTCCCATTCACTCAGGAATATCCAAACGCAGCTTTTTGGAGAAACGTGATTCTAACTCGCAGAATCTAAATATAGATGCAACTTCCAAAGGTGAACGAACACACAGTGGAGCAGTTTAAAAGAGACGTTTCTCGTATGAATTAGATGCGAACTTAAAGCTAATTCTTAAGAGTATGTATATGGCAGGAAATATCTCTTTCCAGAATCTCCAAAGAAACGGGTCAGTGAACTGCTACATTCACAGAATTGTTTAAGTGTGTAAGTTTAAAATACACCTTGGCGATCATTCTGCTACATAGCTCCGTTTTGGTTTTAGAGCCAGATATTTCTCATTAAACCCTATGCTCCCATTCACTCAGGAATATCCAAACGCAGCTTTTTTGAGAAACGTGTTTCTAACTCGCAGAATCTAAACATAGATACACCTTCCGAAGGTGAACGAACACACAGTGGAGCAGTTTGAAAGAGACGTTTCTCTTATGATTTAGACGCGATCTTAAAGCTAATTCTTAAGAGTCTGTATAAGGCTGAAAATATCTCTTTCGAGATTCTCCAAAGAAATGGTTAGTGAAATGCTACATTCCCACAATTGTTTAACTCTGTACGTTTAATATACACCTTGACAATCATTCTACTACATAGCTCTGTTTTTGCTTTAGAGCCAGATATTTCTCAGTAATACCTATGCTCCCATTAACTGAGGAATATCCAAACGCAGCTTTTTGGAGAAACGTATTTCTAACTCGGAGAATCTAAAGAGAGATGCAACTTCCGAAGGTGAACGAACACACAGTGGAGCAGTTTGAAATAGACGTTTCTCATATGATTTCGATGAGATCTTAAAGCTAATTCTTCAGAGTTTGTATATGGCTGGAAATATCTCTTTCCAGATTCTCCAAAAAAGGGTTAGTGAACTGCAACATTCACACAATTGTTTAACTCTGTAAGTTTAATATACACCTTGACAATCATTCTGCTACATAGCTCCGTTTTTGTTTTAGAGCCAGATATTTCTCGTTAAACCCTATACTCCTTTTCTCTCAGGAATATCCAAACGCAGCTATTTGGAGAAACGTGTTTCTAACTCGCAGAATCTAAACATAGATGCAACTTCCAAAGGTGAACGAACACACAGTGGAGCAGTTTGAAAGAGACGTTTCTCGTATGATTTAGATGCGATCATAAAGCTAATTTTTAATTGTCTGCATATGGCTGGAAATAACTCTTTCCAGATTCTCCAAAGAAAGAGTTGGTGAACTGCTATATCCACACCATTATTTACCTCTGTAAGTTTAATATACACCTTGACAATCATTCTGCTACATAACACCGTTTTTGTTTTGGAGCGAGATTTTTCTCATTAATTCCTATGCTCGCATTCACTCAGGAATATCCAAACGCAGCTTTTTGGAGAAACGTGTTGCTAACTCGCAGAATTTAAACACAGATGCAACTTCCGAAGGTGAACGAACCCACAGTTGAGCAGTTTGAAAGAGACGTTTCTCGTGTGATTTAGATTCGATCTTAAATCTAATGCTTAATAGTCTGTATATGGCTGGAAATATCTCTTTCCGGATTCTCCAAAGAAAAGGTTAGTGAACTGCTACATTCACACAATTGTTTAACTCTGTAAGTTTAATATACACCTTGACAGTCATTCTGCTACATAGCTCCGTTTGTGTTTTAGAGCCAAATATTTCTCATTAAACCCTATACTCCCTCTCACTCAGGAATATCCAAACGCTGCTTTTTGGAGAAACGTGATTCTAACTCGCAGAATCTAAACATAAGTGCAACTTCTGAAGGTGAACGAACGCACAGTGGAGCAGTTTGAAAGAGACGTTTCTCGTATGATTTAGATGCCATCTTAAACCTAATACTTAAGAGTCTGTATATGGTTGGAAATACCTTTTTCCAGATTCTCCAAAGAAAAGGTTGGTGAACTACTACATTCACACAATTGTTTAACTCTGTAAGTTGAATATACAACTTGACAATCTTTCTGCTACATATCTCCGTTTTTGCTTTAGAGCAAGATATTTCTCATTAAACCCTATACTCCCATTCACTCAGGAATATCCAAACGCAGCTTTTTGGAGAAACTTGTTTCTAACTCGCAGACTCTAAATAAAGATGCAATTTCCGAAGGTGAACGAACACACAGTGGAGCAGTTTGAAAGATACGTTTCTCGTATGATTTAGATGCGATCTGAAAGCTAATTCTTAAGAGTCTCTATATGGATGGAAATATCTCTTTCCAGATTCTCCAAAGAAAGTGTTAGTTAACTGCTACATTCACACCATTGTTTAACTCTGTATGTTTGATATACACCTTGTCAATCATTCTGCTACATATCTCCGTTTTTGCTTTAAAGCCAGTATTTCTCATTAAGCCCTATGCTCCCATTCACTCAGGAATATGCAAACGAAGCTTTTTGGAGAAACGTGTTTCTAACACGAAAATCTAAACATAGATGCAACTTCCGAAGGTGAACGAACAAACAGTGGAGCAGTTTGAAAGACACGCTTCTCGTATGATTTAGATGAGATTTTAGAGCTAATTTTTAAGAGTCTGTATATGGCTGGAAATATCTCTTTCCAGATTTTCCAAAGAAAGTGTTAGTGAACTACTTAACTCTGTAAGTTTAATACACGCCTTGACAATCATTCTGCTACATAGCTCCTTTTTTGTTTTAGAACCAGATATTTCTCATTAAACCCTATACTCCTATTCTCTCAGGAATATCCAAATGCTGCTTTTTGGAGAAACGTGTTTCTAACTCGCAAAATCTAAACATAGATGCAACTTCCGACGGTGAAAGAACACACAGTAGAGCAGTTTGAAAGAGAGGTTTCTCGTATGATTTAGATGCGATCATAAAGCTAATTCTTAAGAGTCTGTATATGGCTGGAAATACCTTCTTTCAGATTCTCCAAGGAAAGGGTTAGTGAACTGCTACATTCACACAATTGTTTAACTCTGTAAGTTTAATATACACCTTGACAATCATTCTGCTACATAGCTCCGTTTTTGTTTTACAGCCAGATATTTCTCATTAAACCCTATGCTCCCTTTCACTCAGGAATATCCAAACGCAGCTTTTTGGAGAAACGTTTTTCTAACTAGCAGAATCTAAACATAGATGCAACTTCCGAAGGTGAACGAACACACAGTGGAGCAGTTTGAAAGAGACGTTTCTCGTATGATTTAGGTGCGATCTTAAAGCTAATTCTTAAGAGTCTCTATATGGCTGGAAATATCTCTTTCCAGATTCTCCAAAGAAAGGGTTAGTGAACTGCTACATTCACACAATTGTTTAACTCTGTAAGTTTAATACACACCTTGACAATCCTTGAGCTACATAGTTCCGTTTTTGTTTTAGAGCCAGATGTTTCTCATTAAACCCTATGCTCCCATTCACTCAGGAATATCCAAACGCAGCTTTTTGGAGGAACGTGTTTCTAACCCGCAGAATCTAAACATAGATGCAACTTCCGAAGGTGAACGAACACACAGTGGAGCAGTTTGAAAGAGACGTTTCTCGTATGATTTAGATGCGATCTTATAGCTAATTCTTAAGAATCTGCATATGGCTGGAAATATCTCTTTCGAGATTCTGCAAAGAAAGGGTTAGTGAACTGCTACATTCACACAATTGTTTAACTCTGTAACTTTAATATACACCTTGACAATCATTCTGCTACATATCTCCGCTTTTGTTTTAGAGCCACATATTTCTCATTACACCCATTATTCCCATTCACTCAGGAATATCCAAGCGCAGCTCTTAGAAGAAACGTGTTTCTAACTCGCTGAAACTAAACATAAATGCAACTTCCAAAGGTAAACGAACACATAAGAGAGCAGGTTGAAAGAGACGATTCTCCTTTGGTTTAGACGCGATCTTACCACTAATTCTTAGGAGCCTGTATATGGCTTTAAATATCTCTTTCCAGATTCTCCAAAGAAATGGTTATTCAACTGCTACATTCACACAATTATTTAACTCTGTAAGTGTAATATACACCTTGACAATCATTCTGCTGTATACGTCCGTTTTTTTTTAGAGCCAGATATTTCTCATTACACTGTATATTCCCATTCACTCAAGAATATCGACACGCAGCTTTTAGAAGAAACGTGATTCTAAATCGCTGAATCGAAACATAGATGCAGCTTCCTAAGGTCAACGAACACATTAAGGGAGCAGTTTGAAAGAGACGATTCTCCTTTGGTTTTGACGCGATCATACTGCTAAATCTTATGAGCCTGTATATGGCTTTAACTATCTCTTTCCAGATTCTCAAAAGAAAGGGTTATTCAACTGCTTCATTCACACAATTGTTTTACGAATAGCTCCGTTTTTGTTTTAGAGCCAGATATTTTTCATTACACTGTATATTCCCATTCACTCAAGAATATCGACACGCAGATTTTAGAAGAAACGTGTTTCTAACTCGCTGAATCGAAACATAGATGCAACTTCCTAAGGTCAACGAACACACAGCAGAGCTGTTTGAAAGAGACGTTTCTCCTGTGGTTTGGACGCGATCTTACCGCTAACTCTTATGAGCCTGTATATGGCTGGAAATATCTCTTTACAGATTCTCCAAGGAAAGCGTTTCTGAACTGCTACATTCACACATCTGTCTAACTCTGTAAGTTGAATACACAACTTGACAATCATTCAGCTACATAGCTCCGTTTTTGTTTTACAGCCAGATATTTCTCATTATACCGTATACTCCCAATAACCCAGGAATATACAAACGCAGCTTCTAGAAGAAACCTGTTTCTAACTCGCTGAATCTAAACAAAGATGCAACTTCCTAACGTGAACCAAACACAGCAGGGCAGTTTGAAAGAGACGTTTCTCCTGTGGTTTATACGCGATCTTACCGATAAATCTTATGAGCCTGTATATGGCTGGAATTATCTCCTTCCAGATTCTCCAAAGAAAGTGTGTCTGAACTGCTTCATTCACACATGTGTTTAACTCTGTAACTTGAACATACACCTTGACAATCATTCTGCTACATAGCTCCGTTTTTGTTTTAGAGCCCGATATTTCTCATTAAACCCTATACTCCCATTCAGTCAGGAATATCCAAACGCAGCTTTTTGGAGAAACCCGTTTCTAACTCGCAGAATCTAAACATAGATGCAACTTCCTAAGGTGAACGAACACAGCAGAGCAGTTTGAAAGAGACGTTTCTCGTATGATTTAGATGCGATCTTAAAGCTAATTCTTAAGAGTCTGTATATGGCTGGTAATATCTCTTTCCAGATTCTCCAAAGAAAGGGTTAGTGAACTGCTACATTCACCCAATTGATTAACTCTGTAAGTTTAATATACACCTTGACAATCACTCTGCTACATAGCTCCGCTTTTGTTTTAGAGCCAGATATTTCTCATTACACCCATTATTCCCATTCACTCAGGAATATCCAAACGCAGCTCTTAGAATAAACGTGTTTCTAACTCGCTGAATCGAAACATAGATGCAACTTCCTAAGGTCAATGAACACATTAAGGGAGCTGTTTGAAAGAGACGATTCTCCTTTGGTTTAGACGCGATCATACTGCTAAATCTTATGAGCCTGTATATGGCTTTAACTATCTCTTTCGAGATTCTCCAAAGAAAGGGTTATTCAACTGCTTCATTCACACAATTGTTTTACGAATAGCTCCGTTTTTGTTTTAGAGCCAGATATTTCTAATTACATTGTATATTGCCATTCACTCAAGAATATCGACACGCAGATTTTAGAAGAAACGTGTTTCTAACTCGATGAATCGAAACATAGATGCAACTTCCTAAGGTCAACGAACACACAGCAGAGCTGTTTGAAAGAGACGTTTCTCCTGTGGTTTGGACGCGATCTTACCGCTAACTCTTATGAGCCTGTATATGGCTGGAAATATCTCTTTCCAGATTCTCCCAGGAAAGGGTTTCTGAACTGCTATATTCACACATCTGTCTAACTCTATATGTTGAACAAACACCTTGACAATCATTCAGCTACATAGCTCCGTTTTTGTTTTACAGCCAGGTATTTCTGATTACACCCTATAATCCCATTCACTTAGGAATGGCCAAACGCAGATTTTAGAAGAAACGTGTTTCTAAATCGCTGAATCTAAACATAGATGCAATTTCCTAAGGTGAACGAACACAGAGCAGAGCAGTCTGAAAGAGACGTTTCTCCTGTGGTTTAGACATGATCTTACAGCTAATTCTTATGAGCCTGTATATGGCTGGAAATATCTCTTTCCAGATTGTCCAAGGAAAGTGTTTCTGAACTGCTACATTCACACATCTGTCAAACACTGTAAGTTGACTACACACCTTGACAATCATTCTTCTACATATCTCCGTTTTTGTTTTGGAGCCAGATATTTCTCATTACACCCTATACTCCCAATAACCCAGGAATATACAAACGCAGCTTTTCGAAGAAAAATGTTTCTAAATCGCTGAAACAAACATAGACGCAACTTCCTAATGTGAACCAAACAGAGCAGAGCAGTTTGAAACAGAGGTTTCTCCTGTGGTTTAGAAGCGATCTTACCGCTAAATCTTAGGAGCCTGTATATGGCTGGAATTATCTCTTTCCAGATTCTCCAAAGAAAGTGTTTCTGAACTGCTACATTCACACATCTGTTTAACTCTATAAGTTAAACATACACCTTGACAATCATTCTGCTACATAGCTCCGTTTTTGTTTTAGAGCCAGATATTTCTCATTAAACCCTATACTCCCTTTCACTCTGGAATATCGAAACGCAGCTTTTTGGAGAAACCTGTTTCTAACTCGCAGAATCTAAACATAGATGCAACTTCCTAAGGTGAACGAACACACAGTGGAGCAGTTTGAAAGAGACGTTTCT
>NW_022439862.1:0-8329 GCF_009761245.1 Sapajus apella
ACAATTGTTTAATGCATAGCTCCGTTTTTGTTTTAGAGCCAGATATTTCTCATTACACTGTATATTCCCTATCACTCAATATTATCGACACGCTGCTTTTAGAAGAAACGTGTTTCTAACTCGCTGAATCGAAAAATAGACGCAACTTCCTAAGGTCAACGAACACACAGCATAGCAGGTTGAAAGAGACGTTTCTCCTGTGGTTTAGATGCGAACTGATCGCTAATACTTATGAGCCTGTTTATGGCTGGAAATATCTCTTTCCAGATTCTCCAAAGAAAGGGTGTCTGAACTGCTACATTCACACATCTGTTTAACTATATATGTTGAATATACACCTTGAAAATCATTCAGCTACATAGCTCCGTTTATGTTTTAGAGCCAGTTATTTCTCATTAAACCCTATACTCCCATTCACTCAGGAATAGCCAAGGGTAGCTTTTTTGAGAAATGTGTTTCTAACTCGCAGAATCTAAACATAGATGCAGCTTCTTAAGGTGAAAGAACACACAGCAGAGCAGTATGAAAGAGACGTTTCTCGTATGATTTAGATGCGATCTTAAAGCTAATTATTAAGAGTCTGTACATGGCTGGGAATATCTCTTTCCAGATTCTCCAAAGAAAGGGTTATTCAACTGCTACATACACACAATTGTTTAACTCTGTAAGTTTAATATACACCTTGACAATCATTCTGCTACATAGCTCCGTTTTTGTTTTAGAGTCAGATATTTCTCATTAAACCCCATACTCCCATTCAGTCAGGAATATCCAAACGCAGCTTTTTGGAGAAACCTGTTTCTAACTCGCAGAATCTAAACATAGACGCAACTCCCTAAGGTGAACGAACACACAGCGGAGCAGTTTGAAAGAGACGTTTCTCGTATGATTTAGATGCGATCTTATAGCTAATTCTTAAGAGTCTATATATGGCTGGAAATATCTCTTTCCAGATTCCCCAAAGAAAGTAGTAGTGAACCGCTACATTCATACAATTGTTTAACTCTGTAAGTTTAATATACACCTTGACAATCTTTCTGCTACATACCTCCGCTATTGTTTTAGAGCCAGATATTTCTCATTACACACATTATTCAAATTCATTCAGGAATATCCAAACGCAGCTCTTAGAAGAAACGTGTTTCTATCTCGCTGAATCTAAACATAGATGCAACTTCCGAAGGTGAACAAACACATAAGAGAGCAGTTTGAAAGAGACAATTCTCCTGTGATTTAGTCGCCATCTTATAGCTAATTCTTAAGAGTCTGTATACTGCTGGAAATATCTCTTTTCACATTCTCCAAAGAAAGGGTTATTCAACTGCTACATACACACAATTGTTTAACTCTGTAAGTTTAATATACACCTTGACAATCATCCTGCAACATAGCTCTGTTTTTGTTTTCGAGAAACATATTTCTCATTAAACCCTAAGTTCCCATTCACTCAGGAATATCCAAACGCAGCTTTTTGGAGAAACGTGATTCTAACTCGCAGAATCTAAATATAGATGCAACTTCCAAAGGTGAACGAACACACAGTGGAGCAGTTTAAAAGAGACGTTTCTCGTATGAATTAGATGCGAACTTAAAGCTAATTCTTAAGAGTATGTATATGGCAGGAAATATCTCTTTCCAGAATCTCCAAAGAAACGGGTCAGTGAACTGCTACATTCACAGAATTGTTTAAGTCTGTAAGTTTAAAATACACCTTGGCGATCATTCTGCTACATAGCTCCGTTTTGGTTTTAGAGCCAGATATTTCTCATTAAACCCTATGCTCCCATTCACTCAGGAATATCCAAACGCAGCTTTTTTGAGAAACGTGTTTCTAACTCGCAGAATCTAAACATAGATGCACCTTCCGAAGGTGAACGAACACACAGTGGAGCAGTTTTAAAGAGACGTTTCTCTTATGATTTAGACGCGATCTTAAAGCTAATTCTTAAGAGTCTGTATAAGGCTGAAAATATCTCTTTCGAGATTCTCCAAAGAAATGGTTAGTGAAATGCTACATTCCCACAATTGTTTAACTCTGTACGTTTAATATACACCTTGACAATCATTCTACTACATAGCTCTGTTTTTGCTTTAGAGCCAGATATTTCTCAGTAATACCTATGCTCCCATTAACTGAGGAATATCCAAACGCAGCTTTTTGGAGAAACGTATTTCTAACTCGGAGAATCTAAAGAGAGATGCAACTTCCGAAGGTGAACGAACACACAGTGGAGCAGTTTGAAATAGACGTTTCTCATATGATTTCGATGAGATCTTAAAGCTAATTCTTCAGAGTTTGTATATGGCTGGAAATATCTCTTTCCAGATTCTCCAAAAAAGGGTTAGTGAACTGCAACATTCACACAATTGTTTAACTCTGTAAGTTTAATATACACCTTGACAATCATTCTGCTACATAGCTCCGTTTTTGTTTTAGAGCCAGATATTTCTCGTTAAACCCTATACTCCTTTTCTCTCAGGAATATCCAAACGCAGCTATTTGGAGAAACGTGTTTCTAACTCGCAGAATCTAAACATAGATGCAACTTCCAAAGGTGAACGAACACACAGTGGAGCAGTTTGAAAGAGACGTTTCTCGTATGATTTAGATGCGATCATAAAGCTAATTTTTAATTGTCTGCATATGGCTGGAAATAACTCTTTCCAGATTCTCCAAAGAAAGAGTTGGTGAACTGCTATATCCACACCATTATTTACCTCTGTAAGTTTAATATACACCTTGACAATCATTCTGCTACATAACACCGTTTTTGTTTTGGAGCGAGATTTTTCTCATTAATTCCTATGCTCGCATTCACTCAGGAATATCCAAACGCAGCTTTTTGGAGAAACGTGTTGCTAACTCGCAGAATTTAAACATAGATGCAACTTCCGAAGGT
Source organism: Sapajus apella (assembly GCF_009761245.1). NCBI lineage: Eukaryota > Metazoa > Chordata > Mammalia > Primates > Cebidae > Sapajus > Sapajus apella. Next base: position 2,901 of record NW_022439862.1, read on the forward strand.
GAACGAACCCACAGTTGAGCAGTTTGAAAGAGACGTTTCTCGTGTGATTTAGATTCGATCTTAAATCTAATGCTTAATAGTCTGTATATGGCTGGAAATATCTCTTTCCGGATTCTCCAAAGAAAAGGTTAGTGAACTGCTACATTCACACAATTGTTTAACTCTGTAAGTTTAATATACACCTTGACAGTCATTCTGCTACATAGCTCCGTTTGTGTTTTAGAGCCAAATATTTCTCATTAAACCCTATACTCCCTCTCACTCAGGAATATCCAAACGCTGCTTTTTGGAGAAACGTGATTCTAACTCGCAGAATCTAAACATAAGTGCAACTTCTGAAGGTGAACGAACGCACAGTGGAGCAGTTTGAAAGAGACGTTTCTCGTATGATTTAGATGCCATCTTAAACCTAATACTTAAGAGTCTGTATATGGTTGGAAATACCTTTTTCCAGATTCTCCAAAGAAAAGGTTGGTGAACTACTACATTCACACAATTGTTTAACTCTGTAAGTTGAATATACAACTTGACAATCTTTCTGCTACATATCTCCGTTTTTGCTTTAGAGCAAGATATTTCTCATTAAACCCTATACTCCCATTCACTCAGGAATATCCAAACGCAGCTTTTTGGAGAAACGTGTTTCTAACTCGCAGACTCTAAATAAAGATGCAATTTCCGAAGGTGAACGAACACACAGTGGAGCAGTTTGAAAGATACGTTTCTCGTATGATTTAGATGCGATCTGAAAGCTAATTCTTAAGAGTCTCTATATGGATGGAAATATCTCTTTCCAGATTCTCCAAAGAAAGTGTTAGTTAACTGCTACATTCACACCATTGTTTAACTCTGTATGTTTGATATACACCTTGTCAATCATTCTGCTACATATCTCCGTTTTTGCTTTAAAGCCAGTATTTCTCATTAAGCCCTATGCTCCCATTCACTCAGGAATATGCAAACGAAGCTTTTTGGAGAAACGTGTTTCTAACACGAAAATCTAAACATAGATGCAACTTCCGAAGGTGAACGAACAAACAGTGGAGCAGTTTGAAAGACACGCTTCTCGTATGATTTAGATGCGATTTTAGAGCTAATTTTTAAGAGTCTGTATATGGCTGGAAATATCTCTTTCCAGATTTTCCAAAGAAAGGGTTAGTGAACTACTTAACTCTGTAAGTTTAATACACGCCTTGACAATCATTCTGCTACATAGCTCCTTTTTTGTTTTAGAACCAGATATTTCTCATTAAACCCTATACTACTATTCTCTCAGGAATATCCAAATGCTGCTTTTTGGAGAAACGTGTTTCTAACTCGCAAAATCTAAACATAGATGCAACTTCCGACGGTGAAAGAACACACAGTAGAGCAGTTTGAAAGAGAGGTTTCTCGTATGATTTAGATGCGATCATAAAGCTAATTCTTAAGAGTCTGTATATGGCTGGAAATACCTTCTTTCAGATTCTCCAAGGAAAGGGTTAGTGAACTGCTACATTCACACAATTGTTTAACTCTGTAAGTTTAATATACACCTTGACAATCATTCTGCTACATAGCTCCGTTTTTGTTTTACAGCCAGATATTTCTCATTAAACCCTATGCTCCCTTTCACTCAGGAATATCCAAACGCAGCTTTTTGGAGAAACGTTTTTCTAACTAGCAGAATCTAAACATAGATGCAACTTCCGAAGGTGAACGAACACACAGTGGAGCAGTTTGAAAGAGACGTTTCTCGTATGATTTAGGTGCGATCTTAAAGCTAATTCTTAAGAGTCTCTATATGGCTGGAAATATCTCTTTCCAGATTCTCCAAAGAAAGGGTTAGTGAACTGCTACATTCACACAATTGTTTAACTCTGTAAGTTTAATACACACCTTGACAATCCTTGAGCTACATAGTTCCGTTTTTGTTTTAGAGCCAGATGTTTCTCATTAAACCCTATGCTCCCATTCACTCAGGAATATCCAAACGCAGCTTTTTGGAGGAACGTGTTTCTAACCCGCAGAATCTAAACATAGATGCAACTTCCGAAGGTGAACGAACACACAGTGGAGCAGTTTGAAAGAGACTTTTCTCGTATCATTTAGATGCGATCTTATAGCTAATTCTTAAGAATCTGCATATGGCTGGAAATATCTCTTTCGAGATTCTGCAAAGAAAGGGTTAGTGAACTGCTACATTCACACAATTGTTTAACTCTGTAACTTTAATATACACCTTGACAATCATTCTGCTACATATCTCCGCTTTTGTTTTAGAGCCACATATTTCTCATTACACCCATTATTCCCATTCACTCAGGAATATCCAAGCGCAGCTCTTAGAAGAAACGTGTTTCTAACTCGCTGAAACTAAACATAAATGCAACTTCCAAAGGTAAACGAACACATAAGAGAGCAGGTTGAAAGAGACGATTCTCCTTTGGTTTAGACGCGATCTTACCACTAATTCTTAGGAGCCTGTATATGGCTTTAAATATCTCTTTCCAGATTCTCCAAAGAAATGGTTATTCAACTGCTACATTCACACAATTATTTAACTCTGTAAGTGTAATATACACCTTGACAATCATTCTGCTGTATACGTCCGTTTTTTTTTAGAGCCAGATATTTCTCATTACACTGTATATTCCCATTCACTCAAGAATATCGACACGCAGCTTTTAGAAGAAACGTGATTCTAAATCGCTGAATCGAAACATAGATGCAGCTTCCTAAGGTCAACGAACACATTAAGGGAGCAGTTTGAAAGAGACGATTCTCCTTTGGTTTTGACGCGATCATACTGCTAAATCTTATGAGCCTGTATATGGCTTTAACTATCTCTTTCCAGATTCTCAAAAGAAAGGGTTATTCAACTGCTTCATTCACACAATTGTTTTACGAATAGCTCCGTTTTTGTTTTAGAGCCAGATATTTTTCATTACACTGTATATTCCCATTCACTCAAGAATATCGACACGCAGATTTTAGAAGAAACGTGTTTCTAAATCGCTGAATCGAAACATAGATGCAACTTCCTAAGGTCAACGAACACACAGCAGAGCTGTTTGAAAGAGACGTTTCTCCTGTGGTTTGGACGCGATCTTACCGCTAACTCTTATGAGCCTGTATATGGCTGGAAATATCTCTTTACAGATTCTCCAAGGAAAGCGTTTCTGAACTGCTACATTCACACATCTGTCTAACTCTGTAAGTTGAATACACAACTTGACAATCATTCAGCTACATAGCTCCGTTTTTGTTTTACAGCCAGATATTTCTCATTATACCGTATACTCCCAATAACCCAGGAATATACAAACGCAGCTTCTAGAAGAAACCTGTTTCTAACTCGCTGAATCTAAACAAAGATGCAACTTCCTAACGTGAACCAAACACAGCAGGGCAGTTTGAAAGAGACGTTTCTCCTGTGGTTTATACGCGATCTTACCGATAAATCTTATGAGCCTGTATATGGCTGGAATTATCTCCTTCCAGATTCTCCAAAGAAAGTGTGTCTGAACTGCTTCATTCACACATCTGTTTAACTCCATAAGTTGAACACACACCTTGCCAATCATTCAGCTACATAGCTCCGTTTTTGTTTTAGAGCCCGATATTTCTCATTAAACCCTATACTCCCATTCAGTCAGGAATATCCAAACGCAGCTTTTTGGAGAAACCCGTTTCTAACTCGCAGAATCTAAACATAGATGCAACTTCCTAAGGTGAACGAACACAGCAGAGCAGTTTGAAAGAGACGTTTCTCGTATGATTTAGATGCGATCTTAAAGCTAATTCTTAAGAGTCTGTATATGGCTGGTAATATCTCTTTCCAGATTCTCCAAAGAAAGGATTAGTGAACTGCTACATTCACCCAATTGATTAACTCTGTAAGTTTAATATACACCTTGACAATCACTCTGCTACATAGCTCCGCTTTTGTTTTAGAGCCAGATATTTCTCATTACACCCATTATTCCCATTCACTCAGGAATATCCAAACGCAGCTCTTAGAATAAACGTGTTTCTAACTCGCTGAATCGAAACATAGATGCAACTTCCTAAGGTCAATGAACACATTAAGGGAGCTGTTTGAAAGAGACGATTCTCCTTTGGTTTAGACGCGATCATACTGCTAAATCTTATGAGCCTGTATATGGCTTTAACTATCTCTTTCGAGATTCTCCAAGGAAAGGGTTATTCAACTGCTTCATTCACACAATTGTTTTACGAATAGCTCCGTTTTTGTTTTAGAGCCAGATATTTCTAATTACATTGTATATTGCCATTCACTCAAGAATATCGACACGCAGATTTTAGAAGAAACGTGTTTCTAACTCGATGAATCGAAACATAGATGCAACTTCCTAAGGTCAACGAACACACAGCAGAGCTGTTTGAAAGAGACGTTTCTCCTGTGGTTTGGACGCGATCTTACCGCTAACTCTTATGAGCCTGTATATGGCTGGAAATATCTCTTTCCAGATTCTCCCAGGAAAGGGTTTCTGAACTGCTATATTCACACATCTGTCTAACTCTATATGTTGAACAAACACCTTGACAATCATTCAGCTACATAGCTCCGTTTTTGTTTTACAGCCAGGTATTTCTGATTACACCCTATAATCCCATTCACTCAGGAATGGCCAAACGCAGATTTTAGAAGAAACGTGTTTCTAAATCGCTGAATCTAAACATAGATGCAATTTCCTAAGGTGAACGAACACAGAGCAGAGCAGTCTGAAAGAGACGTTTCTCCTGTGGTTTAGACATGATCTTACAGCTAATTCTTATGAGCCTGTATATGGCTGGAAATATCTCTTTCCAGATTGTCCAAGGAAAGTGTTTCTGAACTGCTACATTCACACATCTGTCAAACACTGTAAGTTGACTACACACCTTGACAATCATTCTTCTACATATCTCCGTTTTTGTTTTGGAGCCAGATATTTCTCATTACACCCTATACTCCCAATAACCCAGGAATATACAAACGCAGCTTTTCGAAGAAAAATGTTTCTAAATCGCTGAAACAAACATAGACGCAACTTCCTAATGTGAACCAAACAGAGCAGAGCAGTTTGAAACAGAGGTTTCTCCTGTGGTTTAGAAGCGATCTTACCGCTAAATCTTAGGAGCCTGTATATGGCTGGAATTATCTCTTTCCAGATTCTCCAAAGAAAGTGTTTCTGAACTGCTACATTCACACATCTGTTTAACTCTATAAGTTAAACATACACCTTGACAATCATTCTGCTACATAGCTCCGTTTTTGTTTTAGAGCCAGATATTTCTCATTAAACCCTATACTCCCTTTCACTCTGGAATATCGAAACGCAGCTTTTTGGAGAAACCTGTTTCTAACTCGCAGAATCTAAACATAGATGCAACTTCCTAAGGTGAACGAACACACAGTGGAGCAGTTTGAAAGAGACGTTTCT
>NW_022439863.1:0-8327 GCF_009761245.1 Sapajus apella
CCAGCTAATTTTTGTATTTTTAGTAGAGATGGGGTTTCACCATATTGGCCAGGCTGAACTCGAACTCCTGACCTCATGATCCACCAGTCTCAGGTTCCCTAAATGCTGGGATTTCAGGTGTGAGCCATTCCGCCTGCCCAGCCCATTCTTTATAGATGCAAATTTTCCCTCACAAAGAACAGCTTTGAAAGGCCATTTCAAAGTATGGCTAAGAAACATGTTTTGGGGTAAAATATTTTGATTTTCTTCGTCTCATAACGTTATGCCACAGTGAAGTTGGAAAGTAAGTCACGATATATAGTGTTAAATAAAACCCATCTGATGATAATTTATGATTTGTAGGACATGACTCTCCAGACCTCTTAGGAATTTGGGCAAAATATAAAAAAAAAATCTGAGTATAATCCGCAGAAACAAATATCTCAAAATAAGGTATTTTGACCTGCTGAACTGAAGAAGCTGCAAGATCTGTTTGACTCCCCCAACACCTTTCCTCACTGAAGTTGAAATTCTTTATCTACCTAAGATCCAGACCTACCAAGAACAATTTTTTTCTCCCCTTCCGTATAATCTCATCTCTTGCAGAAAATAAGACCAAGATGTCCCCACACCTGAACAGACCCTTCTACAAGTATGACTGTTTCCAAGGATCATTTGCATTTCAAAGAGACCTATTTACACATTAATTCCTGTTTCCTGCTTGTTGCCCAGGCTGGAGTGCAATGGCGCGATCTCGGCTCACCGCAACCTCTGCCTCCTGGGTTCAGGCAATTCTCCTGCCTCAGCCTCCTGAGTAGCTGGGATTACAGGCACGTGCCACCATGCCCAGCTGATTTTTTGTATTTTTAGTAGAGACGGGGGTTCACCATGTTGACCAGGTTGGTCTCGATCTCTTAACCTCGTGATCCACCCGCCTCGGCCTCCCAAAGTGCTGGGATTACAGGGGTGAGCCACCGCGCCCGGCCCTCTATTTTTTTTTTTTAATTATTATTTTTTAATCAACGTGCCTCATGTCAGTGATTTTCAGTGAACCTCCAGGGGGCCTGGAAAGGATCAGTGTATCAATCCCACATAATGCCTCTGATTTTCCCTGCTTGTATCACATGCCTCTTCCTTGAGGACTAAACTCTGATTTTTTTTTTATCTTGCCCTAATTCCTATCTAAGGAGTCTGCGAGACAAAGAAGAAAATCAAAATATATTACCCCACAACGCATTTCTTTGCTATATATTGAAATGGCCCTACAGAGCTGTTCTTTGTGAGGGAAAACTTGCATCTGTAAAGAATCTCTATTAACACCCAGGCATGGTGGCTCACGCCTGTAATTCCAGCACTTTGGGAGGATCACCTGAGGTCAGGAGTTCAAGGCCAGCCTAGCCAAAGTGGTGAAACCCTGTCTCTACTAAAAATACAAAAATTCACGCCATTACACTTCAGCCTGGGCAACAAGAGGGAAACTCCATCTCAAAAAAAAATAAAAACAAGAATCTCTATTAACATAGGTATGTCTTTTTCTTCTAGACCCTCCCAATCCTAAAGAGATTAAGATCTGAGTAGGAAACATTTGTCACCTATTGTCTCTAATGGCAGCCACTTCAAAAGGACTTTGGTCTCCACAGTCTTTATCTTAACCAGAACATTCCCTTTCTATCTGTCCCAGGTCTTTAGACAAACTCAGAAAATGTTTAAATTCACCTGCAGCCTGGAAGCTCCCTGGCTTTGAGTTGTTCCACCTTTCTGGACCAAACCAATGTATTTCTTTCTTTTTTTTTTTTTTTTTTTGAGACGGAGTTTCGCTCTTGTTCCGCAGGCTGGAGTGCAATGGCGAGATCTCGGCTCACCGCAACCTCCGCCTCCTGGGTCCAGGCAATTCTCCTGCCTCAGCCTCCTGAGTAGCTGGGATTACAGGCATGCGCCACCATGCCCAGCTAATTTTTGTATTTTTAGTAGAGACGGGGTTCCACCATGTTAACCAGGATGGTCTCAATCTCTTGACCTCGTGATCCACCCGCCTCGGCCTCCCAAAGTGCTGGGATTACAGGCTTGAGCCACCGCGCCCGGCCCAATGTATTTCTTAAATGTATTTGATTGATGTTTCATGCCTGTATAAAATATATAAAACTAAGCTGCTTCTGACCACCTTGGGCACATGTTCTCAGGACTTCCTGAGGGCTGTGTCATGGGCCATGCTCAACAGAGTTTCGTCAACACACTGAACCAATCGATTTCCAGGTAAATGAGTGATATTACTGGCCAGGCATAGGTCATGTTTCATTCCTGTCAGCAGGGAGATAGAATCTATGACAAGCAAAATGGGAATGGGGAAGTTTACTGGCTAAACAAATATAATACCCACCATAATACCCATCATATACCACCAACTACCCATTAGCTTCTCAGTATTCACATGTACCCTTCTTCCCATATATATGGTTCCAAGAATGCTGCTAACTAGTAATTATCCCTCTTAAAACTGAAAATAGGTTTGTTGTACTGGATCGAGCGTAGAAAGTTAGCACCAAGACAAAAATATGCCAGATTGCAGGGTCATTTATTATGCCGGCGACCACAGAGGACTCACGTCTCTCCAACCTGTGGTGTCGAAAGGAGGGTGCCAAGCCTTTTTATACCCGGAAAACCACCTTGGGAGTGGGGGTGAGGAGCGGGGATGGGGATGAAAAGGTTTCAGGCATTCCAAGGGCCAGGGGATTCTGTAATTCACCTCCTGGGCAGAGACGAGGGTGGGGGTCTCCGGACATTCCAAGGGCCAGGGGACTTTTGTCATTCTGTTTGTTACTTCAGTGGTTTACAGAAGTCAAGATAAGCATTTGTTTACGCACAGATCTTAGTTATCCTGGGCTGCTTATATTAGTTATTACCAGTAAGCAAAGGCTAGCAATTCTGGCACAATATCACAGGTTCATACTGCATCCAAAGGAAAACAAGCAAAAAAATCACATCTGTCCAGGCTCGGTGGCTCACACCTGTAATCCCAGCACTTTGGCAGGTGAGGCAGGCAAATCACGAGGTCAGGAGTTTGAGACCAGCCTGACCAACATAGTGAATCTCTGTCTCTACTAAAAATACAAAAATTAGCTGGGTGTGGTGACGCATGCCTATAATCCCACCCAGCTACTTAGGAGGCTAGACAGGAGAAACATAGTGAATCTCTGTCTCTACTAAAAATACAAAAATTAGCTGGGTGTGGTGGTGCATGCCTATAATCCCACCCAGCTACTTAGGAGGCTAGACAGGAGAATCGCTTGAACCAGGGAGGCAGAGGTTACAGCGATCTGAGATCGCACCCACTGCACTCGAGCCTGGGCAACAGAGCTAGAGACTCCGTCTCAAAAAAAAAAAAATCACTTCCAGTCACCACACCCAGTTTCAAAGCAAGGGATTTCTTGAGGGTGTGTGCTCTTCTTGGTCAGGCCTTCATGGTACTATTACAAATGACTACATTTTAAATAAAAACAATCTCATTTCGTCGCAGTCCAGACCTTAAAAAGAAAACAAAATTAAAACAACTCCAGTCAACGGTGGAAGAATACAGGACAATCGCAATATCATATTTTAAAGGAATGTCAATTTACAATGGTTGCTGGATAAGGACAGCAAAAATTCATTCTCCAGTCAGTGGAATGAATCTTATGGTCAAACTCATCTACCTCCAGTCCTGCTTGCTAGGAGGATATCCCTTAGTCAATATTCTCCAAGGCCATTCCTAAGAGAGATGAGAAAGGCAGAGGAAGAATATTCTCTTGATTTCTGCACCTACTTCTTGCTTGCAAAATTAGAAGGACTTGGGAATTATCACAGAGGATTTTCTAGAGTGACTGGAGACAAATCAATAAGGAACATATCTTTCTAGCTCATTGATCTACCATCTTCTAAGATGTTATCCTCTTCTACAAGATTAAAGCTGAGTCACTGCCACATCTGCTTTCTGGCCTGCAGGAATAGGGAAAAGTGAATAAAAAAGTACATGTCTAATGATTTAAAGTCAAATCATAGAAATGCCATTCAATGACTTCAATCAATCCCACTGGCCCCAATGAGTCTCATGGACACACCTATCTCAAAAATAGGCTGGAAAACATAGACCCAAGGATTCTGTTGCTAAATGAAAAGGAATAGAATAAATGTGGAATAATAGTTAGGGATCTCCACCATACTTTATTAGGAATGAGGTACCCAGCAAGAGCTATTTCCATGGGGTCTAGGATATCACATTACTTCTCTGTTTTTCTGAATCATTTGGCACTGGACCCTGCTTGCATCACATGCTCTTTGGACAATTTACCATGTCCAGTAAAAGTGAGAGGCTGTGATTAGCCAGGTTTGGTCATGTGCCAGCCTTCAAGGCCAAGAGGACAGGGTCTGTCACTGAAAGAGAGGATGCTTGCTGGACAAATTAATAACAATACCACAAGCAATTAAGGACCTCTTTCCCGGTACTGAAGATGAGACTGTTTCTCTCCTTAAATAGAAGAATTCCATAAAGTATATGCTATGCCAATGGTCACAGTTTAATATGTTTTTTTTTTTTTTGAGGTGGAGTTTCACTCTTGTCCCCCAAGCTGGAGTGCCATGGTGCCATCTCAACTCACTGGAACCTCTACCTCCTGGGTTCAAGCGATTCTCCTGCTCCAGCCTCCCCAGTAGCTAGGATTACAGGTGCATGCCACACCTGGCTAATTTTTGTATTTTAGTATTTAATGGCGACAGGTTTCACCATGTTGGTCAGGCTGGTCTCGAACTCCTGAGCTCAGGCAGTCTGATGGAGCTGGTGCACCTGAAGGAGCTGGAGCCTGCGCCAGAGCCAAAGCTGGAGCCCAGGCCATAGCTGAGGCTGGGGCTTGTGAGGCTCCCATAGTCTGATCTCAGACCACCTGCATATCTGCTGGTGGTCTTGGTTTGGATACTCCTGTTCTGCCTCCCAGACTCCAGCCGACTCTCCTCGCCCTCCAGCAGCTTCCTATAGGTAGCGATCTTCATGTCCAGGGCCAGCTTGACATTCATCAGCTCCTGGTACTCACTCCAGTCTGGGTTACTGTGTAAGACTGCTTCTCAAAAAAAAAAAACCAAAAAAAAAAAAAAAAAAACCATCAGATCTCATAAGAACTAACTCACTACCAGGAGAACAGAATGGGGGAATCCATCCCCATGAGTCATTTATCTCCACCTCGTCCCTCCCACACATGTGGCAATTATGAGAAATACAGTTCAAGATGAGAGTTGGGTGGGGACACAGCCAAACCATATCAATCACTTTCCATTTAAAACTATGCTTATAAAGACACCAAAGGGCACAAAAGTATTAATAACATATGTGACCCAAAGTAAGCTCTGGGTATTTATTTACTTTTGCTTGAAGATTATGGCTTACATGTTTAAGCAATGCTCTAGAGATTATCAGACTATCAGAAGATGGAATCCCTATGCCAGTCTTCCTCATTCATTCCTTGGGCAAGTACCTTAATCTACATATCTCCAATTTCTCTATTTTTTTTTAAAAAAGATGATAAATATCTAAATATTATATTTACATTTGTCCAGTGATTGAAAATTCTAAAAACAGGGCCAGACGCCCCGGCCACAGCTCCATGGACTCAGGTAGCTTCCTTCCCAGTGCTGCCAGCAGCTGCAGCAGCACACCCATGCTGGCAGAGAGGAGCAGAGGATATTGCAAAGGATACAGATGAAGAGATGCATAGATCAGGTATGGGGGAGAAGGAGTGCAGAGCTTCCATGCCATACCTAGGTGCCACCCTTCAGGAACCTTCATGTACTCAGCCACCCAGAAGCTTCCTGAACCTTTCCTTCTGTGTTTTTTCTTTTTTGGATGGCGTCTTTCTCTGTCGCCCAGCCTGGAGTACAATGGTGTGATCTCCACTCACCACAACCTCCACCTCCTGGGCTCAAACCATTCTCCTGCCTCAGCCTCCAGAGTAGCTGAGATTACAGGCATGTGCCACCACGCCCAGCTAATTTTTTTGCATTTTTGGTAGAGACAGGGTTTCACCGTGTTGGCCAGGCTGGTCTTCAACTCCTGATCTTATGATCCGCCCGCCTTGGCCTCCTAAAGTGCTGGGAGTACAGGTGTGAGCCACTGCGCACGGCCTCTTTTGTGTTTTTATAGAGGCTTCATTATGGAGACATGATTGACTAAATAATTGGCCATTGGTAATAAACTTAACCTTCAGTCCCTCTCCCCTCCTGGTACTGGTCCTGCCTTTGTCTTTGTGGTGACCAGCCCCATCCTGAAGCTGCCTAGGGGCTGCCAGCCTTCGGTCAATCGTTCGCAGGCAAAAAGACAGCACTGTGGAGATTCCCAGGATTTTAGTGTTCATTTCTGTGTCAGGCATAGTGCTAAGTGCTAGGTGCTCACTGGTGAAGAGGCAGATGGAGGTTACCAAACTTGTGGACAGTAGCCTCATGCAACATATGTGGTCATAGCCCAGTCATGGCTTCCAGCTTTTTTGATCTGAGGATCCAAAGGAGGAAATGACCATTCAGGGATCTTGCTCCAGCTTGATTATGGAAACTGAACCTTCATAGAGTATGCACTTACTAAGGACAGGAAAGTTTCTCTCTTTGAAGTGCTTCAAATGTGTGACAAAGAAAAATAATGACTTCGTCTATCAGATAACAGATAACAGATGAAAAACATTGTGAACAATTACTCAGAGGTAGAAATCAAAGTCTGGGAAGCCACCTCCAGTAACTCGTGGAGTCTGTCCAGCTGTCTGATGACTGAGATTGCCAACCTGACCTACCGTGTGGTAATATTCTCAGAGATCACGATCATGGTGTGGATGTGGCTCAGTGACCATGGCAAGAACTGGCAGCATGTGTACAAGGCGCAGGCGCTACTGGACTACCTCATCAAGACAGGCTTCGAGTGCGTGGCCCAGCACTGCCATGAGAACATCTTTGCCATCCAGACCCTGAAGTTCTTCAGTGTATTGACCAAGATGGCAAGGACCAGGGCATCAACGTGCATAAGAAGTCAGAGAGCAATTGGAAGCCCTTCTCAAAGATGAACAGATGAAGGCTGTGAGGGCCCAGGCTATGAAAAACAAAGAGCGCATGGTCCAGGTTGCCACTGGCATGGGCAGCAACCAGATCACCTTTGCGCAAGGCTCCAGCTAATCCAACTTCTCCACCAGCCACTTGGAGTAGGAGTATGGCAAGGGCCGGGGTCCCTGGCCTCCTACCATGGCTGCGAGTAATGGAAGTGCTTTTCACCCTTTGCCAGAGCAGCAGCAATGGGTGACAGGCAGGATGGGTGTCCCTGAGCTTAGGGAGTGGTGGCCACTGCAGAACTTGAATCTGTATCAGTACTGAGTCTTTGGCACCCCAGGCAAATTGTCCTTGGTCTGGATTGAGTTTTGGTTATAAAAGAATTTTTTTTTTCTTTTTGAGATAGCTAGGATTACAGGCCTGTACCACCATGCCCTGCTAATCTTGTATTTTTAGTAGAGACGGGGTTTCTCCATGTTGCTCAGCTGGTCTCAAACTCCTGATCTCAGGTTATCTACCCACATGGGCCTCCCAAAGTGCTGGGGTTACAGGTGTAAGCCACCACGCCCAGCCATAAAGAACTTTTAGTCCCTTGGCTGCTCTGGTTCAGGGGTCTCTACTACCCTTTGCTGCTCTGTGGGTCTCATTCTATACATCTGGGCAGAAGGTGGGCAGAGGCAGGCCTTGGCTTCTTCCTTGTCAGAGTGGGTCTGGCAGCAAAGGATTGTCCTGCTGCACATAAAATGGGGAGTTGACTCTGGTAGCTAGGAGGAAACAAATGCTCTTTCTTGATAATCTTGTTTCTTTCTTTCTTTCTTTCTTTTTTTTTTTTTTGAGACAGAGTCTCACCCTGTTGTCCAGGCTGGAGTGCAATGGCTAGATCTTGGCTCGCTGCAACTTCTGCTTCCCAGGTTCAAATGATTCTCCTGCCTCAGCTTCCAAAGTAGCGGATATTACAGGTGCCTGCCACCACACTCAGCTATTTTTTGTATTTTTAGTAGAGTTGGGGGTTTTACCATGTTGGCCAGGGTGGTCTCAAACTCCTGACCTGATGACCTGCCCGCCTCAGCCTCCCAAAGTGCTGGGATTACAGGCATGAGCCACCACTCCCAATCAATAATCTTGTTTCTTTAATCTCATATTAAATGTTTTCCCACTGACTGAAAAAAAATGGTAAAATAAAATAAAATTCTGAAAACAGTAGGAAGCATACTTTCTAAAAAGATCTAAGGTTCTGGGCTGACTTCACCAAGTTAGAAAGCTAACTTCACCAAGGTTAAGGACATGCCAGTGACACAACC
>NW_022439864.1:0-7753 GCF_009761245.1 Sapajus apella
AAGCCGGGAGAGGTGGCTCATGCTTGTAAACCCAGCACTTTGGGAGGCTGAGGTGGGGGGATCACCTAAGGTCAGGAGTTCGAGACCAGCCTGACCAGTATGGTGAAACCCCATCTTAAAAAAAAAGAACCCGTGGAAAGGGCACAAGCAAACATATTTCTGTGAATTGGCAATGTAATTTGAATATCCATACCTAAGTAATCCACATTACTTAGAATGGCAAAAACTGTAGTAAATTTGCACCAAACTAGTAGAACCCTGGGTTTATAACCACTTAGCTAAGCATTGCCTCTCAAGGTTTATGAGCTTATAAACCACTTGTTAATTTTAGTCCCTCTTATGTAATGTGATTCTGCAGGTTTACAAAGGGTACATGAATGTGTGTTTTAAATAAATCCCCTGTCAATGCTGATGATGCTCCCCCAGGCTCATTATTAGCATTAGTTAGAGAAAGCAGGCACAGCACAGAGTCCCTGACACTTGACTCTCTTGTCACAACACAAATATTTCTGGCACAAACGAAGACAACCAATCTCCATCCTAAAGTATCAAATTCTTTGCCAGCCCTTTAAAGTTTACAGAGACAACAAAAAGTAACAGTGCCTGAATAAGCCTGTATGTGGAAAACAATATATACACATGTACTAGTACAGTGTTTACTAAGCAGGTACTATTTGCTCAAGAGTATGTTGAGCATACTGTGATAGAAATAATATATCACGCAATTTAATCTTCATAGCACACTAGCAATTGGTACTAAGTGTTTGATAATTCCAGGCATCAGGTTAGAAGCCCAGCATATGTATTTCATCTTGTTTCTATTCCTCATTTTTGTTAAAAAAAAATTTATAGAATAAAAGCTAAATGCAGACAGATGACCGGAATACAGAAAAATTTAATGCAGTTTAAAGAAATTTTCATTGTGTTAATATTTACTTTTTTGTGACTTGTGGAGCAACTATTTAATCTGCAGGCATAGAAAAAGGGTTGCTAAATAAAATGTCTCTGCAAGCACTGATGTAATAGAAAATTTAAAAATTAAGACCTTAAAATACATACTTTATTTTTCCCACTTATTTTCTTTGGGGTTCAGAAAATTTTGAGCACCAGCTTTAGAAAGGCAGCAGGATTCACCCGCCAAAACTGTGATGTCTTTCAATCAGTTCTGTGAGGCAAGACTCCAGAGTGGAGCGAGATCTAAATAAGAACCCCAAATAGAGTGACTCTGAACAGAACTGGGGCAGAGAGTGGACCTTATGTAGAATTCTTTCCTCTGTGTCACTGGGATATTTCCAGTTCTATTTTCCCAAGCTTGCCTAAGAGAAACTTAAATCTCAGAGTTTGTATAATTTTTTTTAACCGCTGCCTCGTCAATTATATAATACATGCCAATAAGCAATTTAAATAAATGCCAGGGTTTTTTTATTTTTATTTTTTTGAGACGAAGTCTTGCTCTGTCATCAGGCTGGAGTGCAGTGGCGAAATCTCGGCTCACTGCAACCTCCGCCTCCTGGGTTCAAGCGATTCTTCTGCCTCAGCCTCCTGAGTAGCTGGGACCACAGGCGCGTGCCACCACACCCGGCTAATTTTTTTGTATTTTTTGTAGAGACGGGGTTTCACCGTGTTGGCCAGGATGGTCTCGATCTCTTGACCTCATGATCTGCCCGCCTCCGCCTCCCAAAGTGCTGGGATTACTGGCCTCAGCCACCATGCCCGGCCTTTCTAGGGTATTCATTAGAAGTATGTATTCTTAGCAGGTAGAAGAAACACATAATAACACTTCTGTTCATAAATATTTCTTCAGGTGATGACATACAAAGTTATTTCAATATTTAAAAAGTGGCCCAAATAAAGCCCAAAGTTTTTTGTACACATCTGTTCATTGTATAAACTATATGATGCTTAATTCAACCCTTTATTCATTTGCTAGACTAAAAATTCCCAGATGGTGGGAACCATGACTGCTTCATCTATTTTTCTAATGCTCATATAAAACAAAAGCAGTTAGTTTATTTGTTTGAGTATCCAGACATTCCGGTTGTTTTTCACCAAAGTATCAGGAAACTGTAGAAACTCTCATCTGGGAACCCACCAAAGTCATCTCTTGTGCGAGGGGAGGAGGAAACACAGGATGACTCAATTTTTTACACTGAGACAGAAGCAGAATTAACCACTTCTGTTGCCCTGGCACAATTCTGCTCTGGACATCCTCAAATGTCTCAAAGATGCCCAGCTAATTGTGAGAGTTCCCAGTGACCCTACGTTGATGGCCCAATTATAAGACAGACAGGAGAGACTCAGGTTCTTTCTTTTTTAAAAAATTATGTAGTAAATAATTAGTCATATGGGAATCCTGCTAAGAGGTACCAAGTTTCATCTTGTAATATTTAGCATTAAAATCAGAAATCAAGATCATAGTCTACAAAACAAAAATATTTACTGTCAGAAATGTACCCTGCAAAAAGAGAAACTGATGCTTTCATGCATCTATGCAACTCACCAATTATCTACCCCATTTTCTTGTGGAAATGTACTTATTTTCTACAGCCAAAATACATTTTTCCTACTGTTTTCCTTGACAGCATTCCAAAATCTAAGCCTGGGAATTCTGTTTGAAATTACCCAGCCATGGCCAGACACAGTGGCTCACAACTCTAATCCCAGTACTTTGGGAAGCCAAGGCAGCCAGATCACCCAAGGTCAGGAGTTCAAGACCAGCCTGGCCAACATGGTGAAACCCCATCTCTACTAATAAAAAATAAAAAAAATTAGCTGGTCATGGTGGCAGATACCTGTAGTCCCAGCTACTTGGTAGGCTGAGGCAGGAGAATCACTTGAACCTGGAAGGCAGAGGTTGAAGTGAGCCCACATGGCACCACTGCACTCCAGCCTGGGAAATAAGAGCAAAACTCCATCTCAAAAAAAAAAAAAGAAGAAAGAAAAGAAAAGAAAACACAGAAAGAAAGAAAAGAAAGAAAGAAAAATTACCCAGCCATAAAAAACACACCTGAGAACATTTCTAAATTCACTCTGGGGGGAAAAAAAAAGGGTAAATGAGAATTCTTAACAAACGGAATATAATATTACATTTTTTTAAAACCCACCTCTTTTATGTCCTTTGTAAACGTGTTTTTACCTTTCAAGATCTACTAATAAAATGCAATTTTCAGTTAAGAAACTGAAGTCAATATAAATGAACAAATCTTTTCAACGTGGCAAACCCAGGGAGTGGCAGTGCTGATTAGAAAACAGATGTGAGGCTAGCGTGGTGGCTTATGCCTGTAATCCCGGCACTTTGGGAGCCCGAGGTGGGTGGATTACCTGAATTCAAGAGTTCAGTGTCAGCCTGGCCAACATGGTAAAACCCCTTCTCTACTAAAAAATACAAAAATTAGTTGGCCGTGGTGGCTGATGCCTGTAATCCGTGACCCACAGCACTCCAGCCTGAACAACAGAGCGAGACTCCGTCTCAAAAAAAAAAAAAAAAAAATAGTAATGCAAATTATGAAGGAAAAGTTGGCGTTTGGAATTGTCAGAGAAGGAGCTTTGGAAATTTAGTGTCTTAACTGCAAGCCAGAGTTAGGCCGAAGAAAAGGAGAATTGGAGGGGACATTTGAGACCCTGCTTGAAAACCATGTAAAAAGTTAGTCGGATGTGGTGGCAGATTCCTGTAATTCCAGCTACTCTGGAGGCTGAGGAAGGAGAATTGCCTGAACCCGGCAGGAAGGTGTATGTTGCAGTCAGCTGAGATGACGCACTCCATCCTGGGCAACAATAATGAAACTGTCTCAAAAAAGAAAAAAGTAAAAAATATGCAGGACATAATCAGTCCTCTGTGGAGTGTGAAAATAATTAAGTGACATGGAATTAGACAGGTAAAAATCTAGTCCCTGGATTCCTATTTTAAAAAAATAACTCAAATTCATGTATTTATTTTTTATAAATTACTACTTTACAGGAAACGAAATTCAGGCTTAACCAACTATAAACAGCCAATTAAGCTCTGATTACATAACCAGGAAAGGTGTACATTCAAGGTGGAAATTAGAAAACTATGTCAATATACCTCGTTTCTGAATTTGGAATTTTTCATCATGCACATTATAAAAGTCTTTTCTTCGAGTCCCTCTAATGGATCATAAACTACAATCCATAGGGGTGCTTTATAAGTTTTAAAAAACTCTTTGATTAAATTATTTAATGTTTTTACGGTGACCCTATTTTTTTTTTTTTTTGAGACGGAGTGTCCCTGTTTTGTATTGGAGGGCAATGGCGCAATCTCGGCCTCCTGGGTTCAAGCAATTCTCCTACCTCAGCGCCCGGCTAAATTTTGTATTTTTAGTAGAGTCGGGATTTCCCCATGTTGGTCAGAGTGGTCTCGAACTCCTGACCTCGTGATCCACCTGCCTCGGCCTCCCAAAGTGCTGGGATTACAGGAGTGAGCCACCGAACCCGGTCGACTCCCATAAATTTTTAAAAGGAGAAAAGAGGAACTAGGAACCCCACGGACCAAACCTCTTTCCATTCACTAACTCCTCACCCCAGTCAGGATTCACCCCACACGACCCTCCCGTAGTCCCTGCACAATGTGGGACAGACGCTGCGCTGCCGGTGCTGAGCTGCCCAGAGACGGGCTCCAGGCCAGAGCACAGTCACTGTGCGGGGAAGAGACAGGACGCGGCGGGGGAGTGAGGGGAGTGGCGGGTGTGAGGGGGCGACAGTCAGCGCAGCCGCCATCTTACGGCTGAAGGAGACGGAGGGCGAGCTAGGCAAGAACTCGGGACGCAGGTTGTGGAGCTCACTGCTGGGAGGCCTAAGTCCCGCCACAGCCGCTTCCCACCGGTTCCAAAAAGCCTCTCCCATCTCTCTGGATGTCGGGCGAGGCACTCTCACCATTTCTAGGCTTCCAAGGGGTCCTGGCCCTTCGCTACGGATCTCACAACACCTGCAGGTCCCCGGGGGCAAAGACGCGGAACTCCGGCTGCACCGAGAGACAAAGGCAGCGCCAAATCCCGGAAGCCGCCCAGTGCGCTCCAGCGCGGGCCTGATTGGACGGCTCTTAACCGAGCGTCCGGGATTGGATGACGTTGAAAGTCCGCCTTCAAGCCCTGAGCGACCGCAGTTGTGATCGGATGCTGGGGCTAAATGAAGAAACGGTGACAGCCTAGGCGGCACCCTTTTCAGGCAGGACTTCCACCCCGAGCTGAGCCAGGCTTACCCTAGAGGGTATTTGCCTTTAACTTTGTGTGTAAGGTCATATGCATTTATAGATAATGTACTTTATGGCTATTCACAAAGGAAAATAATATAATAACAATTATTTTAAAATTTTGGCTTTCATGACCTTCCTAGCTTCCAGTTCTTTAAGGAAACAGCCTAAGGTTTTTTGTTTGTTTGTTTGTTTTAAAGGCAATCCTCTGAAATAAAATGTGAGCAACATATGAATTTTAATTTTTTTTTTTTTTTTAAGATGGGGTTTCACCATGTTGGTCAGGCTGGTCTTGAACTCACGACCTCAGGTGATCCGCCCGCCTTGGCCTCCAAAGTGCTTGGATTACAGGTGTGAGCTACCACACCCGGCGAATTTTAAATTTTCTAGTAGCCATTTTCCCCCCGGATAAGGTGTCTTGCTTTGTTGCCCAGGCTGGAGTGCAGTGTCATGGTCTTGGCATACTGCATCCTCTGCCTCCCAGACTCAAGTGATTCTCCTGCCTCAGACTCTGGAGTAGCTGGGATTACAGGCACGTGCCACCACGCCCGGCTAATTTTTGTATTTTTGTTAGAGACAGGGTTTCACCATGTTGGTCAAGCTGGCCTCGAACTCTTGACCTCAGGTGATCCGCCCGCATCAGCCTCCCAAAGTGTTGGGAATATAGGCATGAGCCACCGCGCACCGGCATTTGCCAAACTTTAAAAACAAAAAAGGAGTATTCAAGACCTTTTGAGCCTTTCCCCAACTAGTACACTGTCAGTTCACAGGTTTCTACTACCCTGAGCAAATAAGGTCAGCCAGATTTAGGCTTTGTAAAACAGGCTCTGTATCTCAATGGGAACAGCTGTAAAAAGCACCTGGCAATGGGCATGGATATAGGAGGGATGAAAAATTCCTACAATTTTGCAATCAATATTATTCTTCCTCTTCTGCATATGTGGTTTATACAACTTTTCAACATCAAAAAACTTGTCCAAAGACCTACGGCTACTAAGTGGCTGGGCTGAAACTCAGGATAAACTGAGTTTGTTCATCTATATTCCTCTACAGATCAAACTATTGGCTTCTGCAGACCCATGAAATACTGGTGAATGATACTTTTACAATAGAAGCTGGATTTTTTTTAAAGATTTGTTCCCATATACTGTAGTACTGTTTATTATTGAGAATAAAAAACTGTCAGGAAATTGCAGAAGCACCCAGTGTCTCACACCTGTAATTGTAGCACTTCGGGAGGCTGAGTTGAAAGAATCACTTGAGTTCAAGAGTTCAAGTGCAGACTGGGCAACACAGTAAGATCCTGTGTCTAGGAAAGCAATTTTAAAAAATTAACCAAGGTTGATATTGCATGCCTGTAGTCCCAGTTACTCATATGGCTGAGGCAGGAGGATTGTTTGAGCCAAGAAGATTAAGCCTGCAATGAGTGATACTTGGTTATACAACCACACTCCAGCCAGGATAAAAGAGTGAAACATTGTCTCAAAGAAAAATTGCAGGAGCATTTTGAACAGACATAGAATAATGTGAAAGAATAGCTGAGGGATGAGCTTAGAAAGTCAGAGTCCAAGTGTAGGGTCCAGCCCTACAGGGTTCTGTGAGCCCCTCCTGTGGTGCGGAGATGAGAAATTGTAGAAATAAAAGGCACAAGACACAGAGAAAAGACAGTTTGGACCCAGGAGTCCACTGATACCCAAATCTCAGAGACCAGCAGGGGCCCCAATGCCGGGACACTCTCACTTTTATTGAGTTGCAAATCTGGGGGCAGGGTAGGTAGGGTGTGACCTTCCTGGTCAGAGACAGGGGACTGGGTAGATAGGGCATGGCAGTGATAGGGTCAAGTACATCACATGTCATTCAGGTAGGGGCTCAGGAATTTCTTGTACCCGAATTAAGGTAAGGAGCTTAATGCATCAGCACTTTTTCCATACTCATCAAGAAAGAACTAAAACATTAAGATTTATATTACTATTACTGATTATCTTTTCTAAGACAAAAGGAACCAGGTGCAGAAGCAGAACATATGGACATGGAACGTGACCACTGAAGCACAGCATCACATAGAGACAGTTAAGCCCCCGGATGTCTGTGGGCTTACCTGACAGCCATCAGGCCTTACCACAAAAGCTTGGAGAAGCAGTTTTCTCCAGACTTCCCCAGGAAGGAGATGTGTTAGTCATTTTGGACATCTCCTTCCCTAGCTGGCTAAACAGTGGGTGCTTTCACAGCGCTGGCGCTGCAGCATAGCCAGGGCACCCTCCAGCAGCCCTTATGTGGGAGTGACAGAGGGCTTAGAGCATCTTGCCTTAGTGTCATTCATTTCACAATGTCACCCCAGGTCCACACTTCTGACCTGATAGGCATTAGTAAAATAATTTTTTTTTTTTTTTTTGGTGGGGTTTCATCATGATGGCCAAGCTGGCCTTGAACTCCTGACCTCAAGTGATCCACCCACCTTGGCCTCCCAAAGTGCTAGGATTACAGGCGTGAGCCACAGCGCCCGGCCGCATTAGTAAAATAATTAAGATCACCTATGAATAACTA
>NW_022439864.1:7853-8323 GCF_009761245.1 Sapajus apella
CCCAGGCTGGAGTGCAATGGCGCAATCTCGGCTCACCGAAACCTCCGTCTCCTGGGTTCAGGCAATTCTCCTGCCTCAGCCTCCTGAGTAGCTGGGATTACAGGCACGCGCCACCATGCCCAGCTAATTTCTTGTAGCTTTTAGTAGAGACGGGGTTTCACCATGTTGACCAGGATGGTCTCGATCTCTTGACCTCGTGATCCACCCGCCTCGGCCTCCCAAAGTTCTGGGATTACAGGCTTGAGCCACCGCGCCCGGCTTACAGTTATATTTCTAATTACTTTCTTCTTCATTATTTACATGGAAATAGGCTGAGGCCTTTTGCTCCTGTCTCAGTGCCTATGGGATCTTCCTCCTATATCTCCCCCTCTCTGTTGACAAGAATTGCCATGGCCATCATTGCTTGTTGTTGATTTGCAGTGTCCGCTTGGATTCTTCGTACACATCTGCAGACTAGGAATAAACAACAC
>NW_022439865.1:0-8320 GCF_009761245.1 Sapajus apella
GTGAGATCGAGTCTAAACCACAGGAGAAAGGTCTCTTTCAAACTGCTCTGCTGTGTTTGCTTCACATTAGGAAGTTGCATCTATGTTTAGATTCTGCGAGTTAGAAACAGGATTCTTCTAAAAGCTGCGTTTGGATATTCCTCGGTTATTGGGAGAATAGGGTGTAATGAGAAATATCTGGATCTAAAACAAAAACGGAGCTATTTGGCAGAACGATTGTCAAGGTGTATATTAAAGTTACATAGTTAAACAATTGTGTGAATGTAGCAGTTTAATAACACTTTCTTTGGAGAATCTGGAAAGAGATGTTTCCAGCAATATACAGGCTCTTAAGAATTAGCTACAAGGTCGCGTCTAAGTCCCATTAGAAACGTCTCTTTCATACAGCTCTGCTGTGTGTTCGTTCACCTTCGGAAGTTGCATCTATGTTTAGATTCAGCGAGTTAGAAACACATTTCTCCAAAAAGCGGCGTTTGTATATTCCTGAGTGAATGGGAGTATAGGGTGTAATGAGAATTATCTGGCTCTAAAACAAAAACGGAGCTATGTAGCAGAACGATTGTCAAGGTGTATATTAAAGTTGCATAGTTAAACAATTGTGTGAATGTAGCAGTTCACTAACCCTTTCCTTGGAGAAGCTGGAAAGAGATATTTCCAGCCATATACAGGCTCCTAAGAATTAACTTTAAAATTGCATCTAAATCACAGCAGAAACGTCTCTTTCAAACTGCTCTGCTGTGTGTTCGTTCACCTTAGGAAGTTGCATCTATGTTTAGATTCAGCGAGGTAGAAACACGTTTCTCCATATAGCGGCGTTTGGATATTAATGAGTGAATGGGAGTATAGGGTGTAATGAGAAATATCGGGCTGTAAAACAACAACGGAGCCATGTTGCAGATGCTTGTCAAGGTGTATATTAAACTTACAGAGTTAAACAATTGTGTGAATGTAGCAGTTCACTAACCCTTTCTTTGGAGAATCTGGAAAGAGATATTTCCAGCCATATACAGGCTACTAAGAATTAGCTTTAAGATCGCATGTAAGTCACAGGACAATCGTGTCTTTCACACTGCTCTCTTATGTGTTCGTTCACCTTCGGAAGTTGCATCTATGTTTAGATTCAGCGAGTTAGAAACACGTTTCTTCTAAAAGCTGCGTTTGGATATTCCTGAGTGAATGGGAATAATGGGTGTAATGAGAAATATCTGGCTCTAAAACAAAAGCGGAGCTATGTAGCAAAATGATTGTCAAGGTATATATTACACTTACAGAGTTAAACCATTGTGTGAATGTAGCAGTTCACTAACGCTTTCTTTGGAGAATCTGGAAAGAGATATTTCCAGCCATATACAGTCTCCTAAGAATTAGCTTTAAGATCGCATCTAAATCACAGGAGAAGCGACTCTTCCAAAGTGCTCCGCTGTGTATTCGTTCACCTTAGGAAGATGCATCTATGTTTAGATTCAGCGAGATAGAAACACGTTTCTCCAAATAGGGGCGTTTGGATATTCCTGAGTGAATGGGAGTATAGGTTGTAATGAGAAATATCGGTCTCTAAAACGAAAACGGAGCTATGTAGCAGAATGATTGTCTAGGTGTATATTCAACTTAGAGAGATAAACGGATATGTGAATGTAGCAGTGCAGAAAACCTTTCTTTGGAGAATCTGGAAAGAGATATTTCCAGCCATATACAGGCTCCTAAGAATTAGCGGTAAGATCGCGTCTAAACCACAGGAGAATCTTCTCTTTCAAGCTGACTTCTTATGTGTTCGTTTACCATCGGAAGTTGCATCTATGTTTAGATTCAGCGAGTTAGAAACACGTTTCTTCTAAAAGCTGCGTTTGGATATTCTTGAGTGAATGGGAATAATGGGTGTAATGAGAATTATCTGGCTCTAAAACAAAAGCGGAGCAATGTAGCAGAATGATTTTCAAGGTGTATATTAAACTTACAGAGTTAAACCATTGTGTGAATGTAACAGTTCACTAACCCTTTCTTTGGAGAATCTGGAAAGAGATATTTCCAGCCATATACAGACTCTTGAGAATTAGTTTTAATATCGCATCTAAATCATACGAGAAACGTCTCTTTCAAACTGCTCCACTCTGTGTTCATTCACCTTAGGAAGATGAATGTATATTTAGAATGAGCGAGTTAGAAACACGTTTCTCATAAAACCTGCGTTTGGATATTCTTGAGTGAATGGGAGTATAGGGTTTAATGAGAAATATCTGGCTCTAAAACAAAAACGGAGCTATGTAGCAGAATGATTGTCAAGGTGTGTGTTCAACTTACAGATGTAAACAGATGTGTGAATGTAGCGGTTCAGAAACACTTTCTTTGGAGAATCCGGAAAGAGATATTTCGAGCCATAATCAGTCTCATAAGAAATAGCGGTAAGATCGCGTCTAAACCACTGGAGAAACGTCTCTTTCAAACTGCTCTGCTGTGTGTTCGTTGACCTTAGGTAGTTGCATCTATGTTTCGAATTAGCGAGTTAGAAACACGATTCTTCCAAAAGCTGCGTTTGGATATTCCTGAGTGAATGGTAAAAATGGGTGAAATGAGAAATATCTGGCTCTAAAACAAAAGCGGAGCTATGCAGCAGAATGAGTGTCAACGTGTATATTAAACTTACAGAGTTAAACAATTGTTTGAATGTCCCAGTTCACTAACACTTTCTCTGGAGAATCTGGAAAGAGATATTTCCAGCCATATACAGACTCTTTAGAATTAGCTTTAGATCGCATCTAAATCATACGAGAAACGTCTCTTTCAAACTGTTCCACTGTGTGTTCGTTCAACTTAGGAAGTTGCATCTATATTTAGATTCTGCGAGTTAGAAACACGTTTCTCCAAAAAGCGCCGTTTGGATTTTCCTGAGTGAATGGGAGTATAGGGTGTAATGAGAAATATCTGCATCTAAAACAAAAACGGAGGTATGTAGCAGAATGATTGTCAAGGGGTATGTTCAACTTACAGAGTTAAACAATTGTGTGAATGTAGCAGTTGAATAACCATTTCTTTGGAGAATCTGGAAAGAGATATTTCCAGCATTATACAGACTCTTAAGAATTACCTATAAGATCGCGTCTAAACCACAGGAGAAACGTCTCTTTCAAACTGCTCTGCTCTGTGTTCGTTCACCTTCGGAAGTAGCATCAATGTTTAGATTCAACGAGATACAAACAGGTTTCTTCTAAGAGCTGCGTTTGGATATTCCTGGGATATTGGGAGTACAGGGTATAATGAGAAATATCGTGCTCTAAAACAAAAACAGAACTACGTAGCAGAATGATTGTCCAAATGTATATTCAACTTAGAGAGGCAAACAGATATGTGAATGTAGCAGTTCAGAAAACCTTTCTTTGGGGAATCTGGAAAGAGATATTTTCAGCCATATAGAGGCTCCTAAGAGTTAGTGGTAAGATCGTGTCTAAACCACAGGAGAATCGTCTCTTTCAAGCTGCTCTCTTATGTGTTCGTTCACCTTCGGAAGTTGCATCTATGTTTAGATTCAGCGAGTTAGAAACACGTTTCTTCTAAAAGCTGCGTTTGGATATTCCTGGGTTATTGGGAGTACACGGCGTAATGAGAAATATCTGGCTCTAAAACAAAAACGGAGCTATGTAGAAGAATGATTGTCAAGGTGTGTATTCTACGTACAGAGTTAGACAGATGTGTGAATGTAGCAGTTCACTAACCCTTTCTTTGGAGAATCTGGAAAGAGATATTTCCAGCCATTAAAAGGCTGATAAGGATAAGCGGTAAGACCGAGTCTAAACCACAGGTGAAACGTCTTTTTCAAACTGCTCTGCTCTGTGTTCGTTCAACGTAGGAAGTTGCATCTATGTTTAGATTCAGCGAGTTAGAAACAGGTTTCTTCTAAAAGCTGCGTTTGTATATTCCTGGGTTATTGGGAGTATTGGGTGTAATGAGAAATATCTGGCTCTAAAACAACAACGAAGCTATGTAGAAGAATGATTGTCAAGGTGTGTATTCAACTTACAGAGTTAGACAGATGTGTGAATGTAGCAGTTCAGAAACCCTTTTCTTGGAGAATCTGGAAAGAGATATTTCCAGCCATATACAGGCTAATAAGAATTAGCTTTAATATCGTGTCTAAACCACAGGAAAAACAACTCTTTCAAACTGCTCTGCTCTGTGTTCGTTGCCCTTAGGAAGTTGCATCTATGTTTCCATTCAGCGAGTTAGAAACACGTTTCTTCTAAAAGCTGCGTGTCGATATTCTTGAGTGACTGGTAGTATACAGTGAAATGAGAAATATCTAGCTCTAAAACAAAAACGGAGCTATGTAGCAGAATGATTGGCAAGGTGTATATTAAACTTACAGAGTTAAACAATTGTGTGAATGTAGCTGTTGAATAACCCTTTCTTTGGAGAATCTGGAAAGAGATAATTCCAGCCATATACAGGCTCTTAAGATTTAGCGGTAAGATCGCTTCTAAACCACTGGAGAAACGTCTCTTTCAAACTGCTATGCTGTGTTTGGTTCACATTAGGAAGTTGCATCTATGTTTAGATTCAGCGAGTTAGAAACAGGTTTCTTCTAGAAGTCGCGTTTTTATATTCCTGGGTTATTGGGATTATAGGGTGTAATGAGAAATATCTGGCTCTAAAACAAAAACGGAGATATGTAGAAGAATGAGTGTCAACGTGTGTATTCAACTTACAGAGTTAGACAGATGTGTGAATGTAGCAGTTCAGAAACCCTTTCCTTGGACAATCTGGAAAGAGATATTTCCAGCCATATACAGGCTCATAAGAATTAGCTGTAAGATCACGTCTAAACCACAGGAGAAACGTCTCTTTCAGCCTGCTCTGCTCTGTGTTCGTTCAAGTCAGGAAGTTGCATCTGTGTATAGATTCAGCTAGTTAGAAACACGTTTATTTTAAAAGCTGCGTGTCGACATTCTTGAGTGAATGGGAATATACAGTGTAATGAGATATATCAGGCTCTAAAACAACAACGGAGCTATGTAGAAGAATGATTGTCAAGGTGTATATTACACTTACTGAGTTAAACAATTGTGTGAATGTAGCAGTTGAATAACCCTTTCTTTGGAGAATCTGGAAAGAGATATTTCCAGCAATATACAGACTCTTAAGAATTAGCTTTAAGATCGCATCTAAATCATACGAGAAACGTCTCTTTCAAACTGCTCCACTGTGTGTTCATTCACCTTAGGAAGTTTCATCTATGTTTAGATTCTGCGAGTTAGAAACACGTTTCTCCAAAAACCGGCGTTTCGATATTCCTGAGTGAATGGGAGTAAAGGATGTAATGAGAAATATCTGGCTCTAAAACAAAAACGGACCTATGAATCAGAATGATTGTCAAGGTGTATATTAAACTTACAGAGTTAAACAATTGTGTGAATATAGCAGTTGAATAACCCTTTCTTTGGAGAATCTGGAAAGAGATATTTCCAGCCATATACAGACTCTAAAGAATTAGCTTTAATGTCGCATGTAAACATACGAGAAACGACTCTTTAAACCTACTCCACTGTGTGTTCGTTCACCTTGGAAGCTGCATCTGTGTTTAGATTCAGCGAATTAGAAACAAGTTTCTCCAAAAAGCGGCGTTTGGATCTTCCTGAGTGAATGGGAGTATAGGGTTTAATGAGAAATATCGGGCACTAAAATAAAAACGGAGCTATGTAGCAGAATGATTTTCAAGGGGTATATTAAACTTACGAAGTTAAACAATTGTGTGAATGTAGCAGTTCGCTAAAACTTTCTTTGGAGAATCTGGAAAGAGATATTTCCAGCCATATACAGACTCTTTAGAATTAGCTTTAAGATCGAATCTAAATCATATGAGAAACGTCTCTTTTAAACTGCTCCACTGTGTGTTCGTTCACCTTAGGAAGTTGCATCTATGTTTAGATTCTGCGAGTTAGAAACACGTTTCTCCATATAGCGGCGTTTGGATATTCCTGAGAGAATGGGAATATAGGGTGTAATGAGAAATATCGGGCTCTAAAACAACAACGGAGCCATGTTGCAGATGATTGTCAAGGTGTATATTAAACTTACAGAGTTAAACAATTGTGTGAATGTAGCAGTTCACTAACCCTTTCTTTGGAGAATCTGGAAAGAGATATTTCCAGCCATATACAGGCTCCTAAGAATTAGCTTTAAGATCGCATATAAGTCACAGGACAATCGTGTCTTTCAAACTGCTCTCTTATGTGTTCGTTCAACTTTGGAAGTTGAATCTATGTTTAGATTCAGCGCGTTAGAAACACGTTTCTTCTAAAAGCTGCGTTTGGATATTCCTGAGTGAATGGGAATAATGGGTGTAATGAGAAATATCTGGCTGTAAAACAAAAGCAGAGCTATGTAGCAGAATGATTGTCAAGGTGTATATTCAATTTAGAGTATTAAACAGATGTGTGAATGTAGCAGTTCTGAAACACTTTCTTTGGAGAATCTGGAAAGAGATAATTCAAGCCATATACATGCTCATGTGATTTAGTCGTGAGATCGAGTCTAAACCACAGGAGAAAGGTCTCTTTCAAACTGCTCTGCTGTGTTTGCTTCACATTAGGAAGTTGCATCTATGTTTAGATTCTGCGAGTTAGAAACAGGATTCTTCTAAAAGCTGCGTTTGGATATTCCTCGGTTATTGGGAGAATAGGGTGTAATGAGAAATATCTGGATCTAAAACAAAAACGGAGCTATTTGGCAGAACGATTGTCAAGGTGTATATTAAAGTTACATAGTTAAACAATTGTGTGAATGTAGCAGTTTAATAACACTTTCTTTGGAGAATCTGGAAAGAGATGTTTCCAGCAATATACAGGCTCTTAAGAATTAGCTACAAGGTCGCGTCTAAGTCCCATTAGAAACGTCTCTTTCATACAGCTCTGCTGTGTGTTCGTTCACCTTCGGAAGTTGCATCTATGTTTAGATTCAGCGAGTTAGAAACACATTTCTCCAAAAAGCGGCGTTTGTATATTCCTGAGTGAATGGGAGTATAGGGTGTAATGAGAATTATCTGGCTCTAAAACAAAAACGGAGCTATGTAGCAGAACGATTGTCAAGGTGTATATTAAAGTTGCATAGTTAAACAATTGTGTGAATGTAGCAGTTCACTAACCCTTTCCTTGGAGAAGCTGGAAAGAGATATTTCCAGCCATATACAGGCTCCTAAGAATTAACTTTAAAATTGCATCTAAATCACAGCAGAAACGTCTCTTTCAAACTGCTCTGCTGTGTGTTCGTTCACCTTAGGAAGTTGCATCTATGTTTAGATTCAGCGAGGTAGAAACACGTTTCTCCATATAGCGGCGTTTGGATATTAATGAGTGAATGGGAGTATAGGGTGTAATGAGAAATATCGGGCTGTAAAACAACAACGGAGCCATGTTGCAGATGCTTGTCAAGGTGTATATTAAACTTACAGAGTTAAACAATTGTGTGAATGTAGCAGTTCACTAACCCTTTCTTTGGAGAATCTGGAAAGAGATATTTCCAGCCATATACAGGCTACTAAGAATTAGCTTTAAGATCGCATGTAAGTCACAGGACAATCGTGTCTTTCACACTGCTCTCTTATGTGTTCGTTCACCTTCGGAAGTTGCATCTATGTTTAGATTCAGCGAGTTAGAAACACGTTTCTTCTAAAAGCTGCGTTTGGATATTCCTGAGTGAATGGGAATAATGGGTGTAATGAGAAATATCTGGCTCTAAAACAAAAGCGGAGCTATGTAGCAAAATGATTGTCAAGGTATATATTACACTTACAGAGTTAAACCATTGTGTGAATGTAGCAGTTCACTAACGCTTTCTTTGGAGAATCTGGAAAGAGATATTTCCAGCCATATACAGTCTCCTAAGAATTAGCTTTAAGATCGCATCTAAATCACAGGAGAAGCGACTCTTCCAAAGTGCTCCGCTGTGTATTCGTTCACCTTAGGAAGATGCATCTATGTTTAGATTCAGCGAGATAGAAACACGTTTCTCCAAATAGGGGCGTTTGGATATTCCTGAGTGAATGGGAGTATAGGTTGTAATGAGAAATATCGGTCTCTAAAACGAAAACGGAGCTATGTAGCAGAATGATTGTCTAGGTGTATATTCAACTTAGAGAGATAAACGGATATGTGAATGTAGCAGTGCAGAAAACCTTTCTTTGGAGAATCTGGAAAGAGATATTTCCAGCCATATACAGGCTCCTAAGAATTAGCGGTAAGATCGCGTCTAAACCACAGGAGAATCTTCTCTTTCAAGCTGACTTCTTATGTGTTCGTTTACCATCGGAAGTTGCATCTATGTTTAGATTCAG
>NW_022439866.1:0-8315 GCF_009761245.1 Sapajus apella
TTCACTAGGGTTACATGCATTTTCTGGAACCAATCATTGTAGTTAAAAATGTAGAATCTTCTGCCTGGCTGGAGGTGGCATTATGTGCCCATCCCTGAAACTCTGTAGTAGATTTGTTGTAGCCAAAGACCATGGTTAGAGGATTTCAGGGAAGTCCTTTAAAAAAAGACAAGAATGAACAATGGGCAATGGATAATAGCAAAACAACACCATGAAACAAAACAAGCACAAGTTGTTAACTATTGCTGCATGCTTAATTGAAAAAACAAATGACATAAGACAGAGATTTGTAATAAGAGGGAAGTTATTTTTGCATAACTGATATGAATAAATTCCCATTGTGGCCAATTCTACTCTAAAAGGGAAAGTGAGGGACCTTAGTACTTTCTCAAATTTATTGGGTACTACTTCAAGTCTTTTGTTTTAAAATTGAGTTTTTGCATGTGGATCCTACTGATGATAAAACAAGCTGCCACAAGATAGCTTAAAACAACAGAAACCTATTATCTTACTGTTCTTTTGGTCGTACAACCTAAATAAATTTTTGGGAGCTAAAATCAAGTGTCAGAAGGGCTATGCTCCTTCTGAAGGCTCAGATGAATCTGTTTCCTTGCCATTTCACCTTCCAGACATAGACTGCATTTTTCAGCTCACAGACTCTCCCTTAAACTTGAAGGGCATCACTCTAACCTCTGCTTCCATCCTCATATCTTTTCTGATTTTGACCTGCTTCCCTTCCCTTATAAGGACTGTTATGATTACATTGGGTCTATCTGTATAACCTGGATAATCTAAAATAATGTCCTCATCTCATGATCCCGACTTAATCAGATCTTCAAAGACTGTTTTGCTATGTAGGGTAACATTGTCACAGGTTTCAGGATATGGGCATCGTTGTGGTATTCATTATTCTGTCTACCACAGCTGGCTTTTCAGAATTTGGTCAGGCTTGACTTTCTTACTTAGAATTGTTTCAGCCATCAGGTTAGCTTTAAACACTGAAGCTTTAGTAAAGAAATACTCTGGCTCTATCCTGACTAAGCAGATCTGCCATTTGGACATGACCAATGAGGATAATGCATTAAAAAAAAAAAAAAGCCCCTTAAAGACATACTTTGACCATAGTGTTCAGCTTCCTGTCTTATCTTGCACACTGCCCCACTAGGTCCTTTCACCTTTCATCTTCCATGGCAGGAGGTAAATACTAAATATAGGCTGAGCTGAAAGCTACCTCAGTGTCTAGGAAACTCTGTCTATATAAAAGTTCGAGAGGATAGTTTTTTATCATAGAATCAATGTTAGATTTTAATGACACACATGGATGGGTTCAAAGCCCACCTCATACAAATAAGTATTTGGCTGGACACTACCAGTTGTGTGTGAAGCCTGTGTGTGTGAGTGTGTGTGTGTGTGTGTGGGTGTGTGGGTGGGTGTGGGTGCATGTGGGTGTATCTGTGTTTCTGTCTCCAGACCTGAGCAGCAGATGCTTCTTCCTCTGGTAGCATGTTACTCAGAACCTTGGATACCCCCAGCCCTCCAAAAAACGCGATGCATGTATGTTTGAAGACATTAATGTTTATGATTGGTGAGATCATGGCGATTGAAACCAACTCATTTCCCATGTACCACTGAGGGCGGCTCAGCTTTGTAAAGAGGGCTCTTGACTCTTACTTTGTAGCAGGAGCTCCTAAGTGAATCCAACCTTTTCAAGAGTTTCAGGTAGAAAGGCAAGATATCTCAGGTTGGACCCAATGTTCCAATTTGAACCGGGCAAATTCTCATTAGAGACAAGGGACCAAAGACGGTGCCGATGGAATCTAATGTCTTTTGATGTTGACTTCAATCCGTTAAAGCTCTTGTGAAGCCCTTGAACTGTCACATTGGCCCTGGGGGAGGCAGTGTACCCTGTGAAATTAGAGGTCCAAAGATTTGGATTTGATTTCCAGCCCTGTGCCAGTCAGTCAGCCAGTCACTTTCAAGTGACAAGCCTTAGGCGGGTGACTTTCTGTCTCTGTTTCTCGATTTCTGCACAGGGATTGCTGTGGGCCTTAAGGTCCACTGGGAAACGATCCCTTTTCCAGCTCAGTGCCTGCTTTGTGGAGTCTACTTGTCAATCTGGACTTTCATACACCTATGCTTTTGGATGAACTCTGTTACCTCTCCTAGAAATTAGCAGAGGAAATTGACAGTGGATTGACAAGAATGAGAATCCGTTCTAAAGAATTCCAATAGAACGGAATCCTTTATTTCGAAAGGAATGCTCAACTCAAGTGGACACAGATCCCTCATTTTGACCTCATTAGCTATGGCACTGAGAGACAACTTTTTGAAAATACACAGCTAAAGCTGTCCGAGCTTTAAGCGCTAGACCAGTTTTTCAGAATACACAGCTAAAACGGTCCCTGCTTAAAACAGGGACAGTTTTAACTGTGTCTTTTGAAAAAGCTGTGTGCACTCCAAATGAAAAGCTACTTTTGTTGTTGCTTTTTGTCCCCAGGAGAAATGAGAGTCCTTTTCAGACAGCATGGGAGCCACATGAGTCCTTCGGAACCCTCTTGTCTGCCTCTGAGGGTGCAATGAGGGCGTGAAGCACTTTGGGAGGTGTCCAGACACACAGGTAGGCTTCCTATGGAGCAGAGTTTTCTCCAGGATGTGTGCTCCTTGCCATCATCAGCCATGTCTGAATGAAGTAATCACATTTCATAGGAAAGCATGTTCTCTGTTTGTCTGTGCTGTTGTTTTTAATCAGAGCAGCCTCAACATTGCTTTAACTTGATAGCCATGAATAATTTCGTTGTTTTCAGAGGGTGCACTGCCTCTCCTAGGCCCAATGTTACAGTTAAATGGCTTCACAAGAGCTTTCACGGATTGAAGTCAACATCAAAACACATCAGATTCCATCGGCATCGTCTTTGGTCCCTTGTCTCTAATGAGAATTTGCCCGGTTCAAATTTCAACATTGGGTCTAACCTGAGATATCTTGCCTTTCCACCTGAAACTCTCGAAAAGGCTTGATTCACTTAGGAGTTCCTGCTACAAAGTAAGCGTCAAGAACCCTCTTGAGCAAAGCTGAGCAGCCCTCAGTGGTACATGGGAAATGAGCTGGTTTCAATCACAACGCTCTCACCAGTCATCAAAATAAATGTCTTGAAGCATACATGTAATGCATTTTCAGGAGGGCTGGGGTTATCCAAGGTTCTGAGTTACAAGCTACCACAGAAAGAAGCATCTGCTGCTCAGATCTGCAGACAGAAACACAGACACACCCACACTCACACCCACATCCACACCCACTCCCACACACACCCACACACACAAACAGGCTTCACACACTGACAGCCACACAGATACACACCCACACCCACACACACCCTCATGCACCCAGACACACCCACACCCACCCACACACACACACACACAGGCTTCACACACAACTGGTAGTGTCCAGCCAAATACTTAGTATTCTGAGGGGGGCTTTGAACCCATCCATACTCCAGAGGAACAGACACCTTTCCCTAATTGACACGTCCATTCTCCCTCCTTCTCTTCCAATGCTGCCTCCTCCTCAAACCCACACGTTATTATGTAGAACGAAATTATTCATGGCTATCAAGGTAAAGTATTGCCGAGGCTGCTTTGATTCAAAACAACAGCACAGTGAAACGGAGAATATGCTTGCATAGGAAATGTGATTAATTCGTTCAGACATGGCTCATGACGACAAGGAGCACTCCCCAAGGGTGAAGCTCTACTCCGTAGCAAGCCTACCTCTGTGTCTGGACACCTCCCAAAGTGCTTCACGCCCTCACTGCACCCTCAGAGGCAGACAACAGGACTCCAAAGGACTCATGTGTCTTCCATCCTGTCTGAAAAGGACTCCCATTTCTCCCGGGGACCGAAAGTAACAACAAAAGTAGCTTTTTATTGGGAGAGCACGCAACTTTTTCAAAATACACAGCTAAAACGCAGCCACATTCAAGAGCCAGCTTAAATGCCGCCTCCCGCAGGGAACCCCCAGAGCTTTCCTCTCCTCAATTAATAACAGAAAATATCTGTTAGGCACATTACCTCACAGAAGACATTATATGAGTAAGTTAATGTGACGTGATTCCTATTTATTGGTAAAATATAAAAGAAAAGAAAAAAAAGAAGTACATAAAATTCTGCTATTTATGTTGAGTCCTGACCTTTGTCCACATTTCTCCGTCTACCATATATACCCATCATAATAAATGAAAGCAAATATCAGGAAAAAAGTAATAAAATATTTACAGCAAAAATAATACTAGCCCAATGTGTTCATTTTGGCTGTATACGGTCTAATGCTTGATAAATACAGAGAAAGTATTAAACATTTTAATAACTTTGACTAGCGAATAAGTCATGGGCCATTCCCAAAAGTCCTTTGTGTAAATAACATTTAAGCAACTCTCACATGCCATGCAAATTGATTGAGGCTGGGGATAAAATAGTGAACCACGAGATCAAGGTCCTTGCTTATCACTTATCTCGAAGGTGGTAATAAGAAGTATAAGGAAAGTGAACCAGAATAAAATGAGAAGAACTGGCTAGTGAGAAGGAACAAGTAGCGTGTAGGTAGTCAGGGAAAGCCATTATACTAAATCTCTGGCCATTCTTTTTACTGAGTCCATGAATGCTTTGAATAAGAAAAAAGATTTGCTTATTATTTGCTAATGAAAAAAATCTGAGAAACAGCCAACACATAGGTGAGTTGAGATTAAAAATAGCAGGAAGAAATGGACCAAATTCATGAAAAATAAAATTAATATAGATAAATATAGTCTAGACTTTATCAAAACTATGTGATCATAAGCTCAGGACAGGAAAGATGGTCTGGAATCTTTGCTCTACCACTTACCACACAAACTTGAACAAGTCATTTAACCTCTTTGTGTTTCCATTTATTGATCCATAAAACAGGTATAATAAAAACAGTACTGATCTTTTATTAATGCTGTTGGATTAAAT
Organism: Sapajus apella; assembly: GCF_009761245.1. Classification (NCBI taxonomy): domain Eukaryota; kingdom Metazoa; phylum Chordata; class Mammalia; order Primates; family Cebidae; genus Sapajus; species Sapajus apella. Next base: position 4,990 of record NW_022439866.1, read on the forward strand.
GACCTTAAAAGATTGTCAGTCACAGGCTCAACTCTCAATGAGTGTTAGTTAAATTACTGTTGTGTTAGTTTTTTAAAAGGAGCTGTTTTGCCTAAAAGCTCAATGTGAATCAACAGTGTGATGAGACAGTCTGACTATATTGACCTTGGGCTGAATTTTATAAATAAAATATCAAGAGCGAGATGTCTATAGGAATACTGACAAATGCTCATACAGCCCCTGGCCATGCTCTCCCCACCTGGAACCTCTGCCTTCTGCTGTCTGTCTCTGTTTTTCTGTGTTTATCTCTTTTATATATGTTTCTTTCCCTATCTTTCTCTGTCTCTTTCTATGCCACTTCTTTTCTGTCCTTTAGAGGAAACCTCGCTATTTCTAAGTGCATCTAGAGGAGAGAAAAACTCCTTTTGATGTACCCCTTCTTCTTCTCTGGTGAAGGCAGGGAGTGGGAAAATGGAACGGCCACTCTATAAACAGAAACCACCTCCTTGAAGAGCCACACAAGCTGCTTTCAAGAGCATCCAAGGCAGACAGTTTAAAGGGAGCCTGTGCAGCTCAGCAGGAAACAAGAAGACTCAATGGAGCAATTGCAGGGAAGAAGGTATTTGGATTAAAAATAGATACACTTTTTACCTAAAACTTTCTGGAATTAACAATAGTATGCTCATAAAACAATAAATTTTTTCTCACCCAATAGTTTGAGAAAAGGCTGGAGGGCCTGTGATTATATGTAATCATGGTAGCTGGACTTGAGCATTCTTGAAAAGGCTTCTCAAGTTAACTGTGTTTATAGACAAAATCACTGACTTTGTATTTGCTGTGATTTGAAGTGCAACAGAGACCTTCTGAGGAAACAAACAAGTAATAACAAACATAATTTTGACTCCAAAATGGAAGAAGACTTGGACTGTTCCATTGAATCTTGTGAAAATGGAAAATATGGTCCAGTAGGGCTTGTTTTTCAGTCACCATTCTTTTACTATGAATTTATTTTCCAACTGGGAAATAGAACGTATATAGGAGATAAAATAGACTCCATTTTATATGTAAAATAGGCAACTGGAGAGAAGCTATGAACCATAAAATCCACTGGGTTGTGTACTTCTTTTTGCTTCTATGTCTTTTGATTGAGGAAGGCACTGATTATTTATGTGATCGAATAACAAATTTCTGCAAAATATCAAAAGTTATCACCAATTACTTGACCATAGAGATATGAGAATAAATGCACATAATTAAACTAAAATGTTGCCATTTTCAATACACCCAACATTATTGCTGCACTAAGTATATCAAAAAGAAAAGGAAAACTCATTCTTCACTATTATTTGCAACTTAAGTGCAATTGTCAATGCTGTTTAAGGATAAAATATAAATATAAAAAGGAAAGGGGGCATATAAACTCAGTATCCAAAATATAACTACTTCTGAAACAGACTTTTAAGAAAAGCACTAGATATATTTGCTATAGATACGCTCACCTTGAAATTTTACTACTTACTTGCTAGTGAGGACATAAAAATTACTCATTTTATGTAATGGTTTAGGAACCAGGATTTTTTCTTTAACAGCATAAAATTCATCGTGAAAGTCAGTAGTTGGCTTAAATTGCATTTTTTCCCCTCATTTGCCATTTAGAAAACTAAAGGAGCAATTATTCCAAGATAGAAACACACTGAGAGCAGGGACACACCTCTCAGGCACTGGAATATCCTCTCCCTGTTCCTCTAGAATGGCAAGCTACTAAAGAAAGGTTTTCGGGAGGAATTTTGAGAGATCAAGTTTGAAGATGTGTCAGTGCAGAAGGGAACACACTAAGTGAGCAACAAGTTATGCAGATAAAAATAAGGTCAGGTGCAGTGGCTCTCACCTATAATCCCAGCACTTTGGGAGGCCAAGGCGGATGGATCACCTGAGGTCAGAGGTTTGAGACCAACCTGGGCAACTTGGTGAAACCCCATCACTACTAAAAATACAAAATTTAGCCAGGCATAGTAGCACGTGTCTGTAATCCCATCTACTTGGGAGGCAGAGACATGAGAATCTCTTGAACTCAGGAGGTTGAAGTTGCAGTGAGCCAAGATCCCACCACTGCACTCCAGCCTGGGTGATGGAGTGAGACTCTGTCTCAAACAACAACAGAAGAACTAATGCAGATAAAAAGCCAGAGATAAATTCTGATCATGCACTGAACAGGTAATAGAAGAGAAAGAGTGTGACAGAGAAAAGACAAGAGAGTGTAGAGATGGTTTAAACAGAGAAGAAAAGGAAGTCAAACATGTTACCCAGTCATGCTGTTACATTTTACTGTGCCCAGTATTAAGGTCATGAGGAATATCTTGAGTAGTTCTCAGGAGTTCAGTATTTTTATTTTGTTCCTGCAGCCCATCATTTCATTTTGTTCAGAACAAACAATTGAGCTTTTCTATGATAATTGATGAAGAAACTTTTAAGTCCTTGGAACATTATATTATTGTGACAAGCCTGATCCTGCCTCTTCTACACATGGTGCTACTGGGATGTATCTTTTATTCCTTTCATCCCAAAGGTCATTCTGCAAAGTCAAACATCAAAGAAAAGGAGAAACTGGTGAATTCTTTTTCTGACTTCAGCAATTACTTCATAAGTTTTATTTTGCCCTTTTTTCCTCCCACAATAAGATTGACTGGGTCACACTGACTAAATCTTCTGCCAAGGTAGGAAAGCAGGTCTTGCCACACAGTAAGCTTTTGGGTTACAAGAGCAAGTAGTCAAATACTGAAAGTGACATCGCTCTTCTCACCACCAAAACCATGTGATTTGGGGGAACGTTATTTCCCCTCTCTGGGTTTCCGTTTTGTCCACTGAAAAATAAGAATCCTTAACTGGGTGCCTGCTAATATCTTTCTTACTTTTTAAATTGTGTTAGTCTATAAAACATAGTGACAAAATAATGATTTCTAAAAAGTCACCTCATTCAATTCTTATTTGACTTAGTCCTTTATAATGTACGTATTTAATGTTTTCATACATATGTAAACATTTTATATTGGAATCCTAACTTTCTTCTGATGAGTTTTAATGCATCTAATTCTACTTGGCTGTCATGGGAAGAGTTAGGACACACTGCTCTACAGAAGTGAAAGATATTAGTTTGTTGAAAGACACACACACCAAACCTATCATTTCTTCCCATAAAAAATGATTTCTTTCATGACAAAGGGTGGGAAGAAGATAATGTCATCTTCATCAGTCAAAACTTGATGGTATAGTATCAAGAAAAATGGATCTTAAAAAATATGCACTAGTTTTAGCAATTAAAAAACATAGTGTAAATATTGGCTATTTTT
>NW_022439867.1:0-8309 GCF_009761245.1 Sapajus apella
AAAAAAAAAAAAAAAAAAAAAAGTGAGAAATGCCCTTCTGCTTATAGTTCAAATAGCTACAGCTCAGTGAAGCACATGAAATATTTCTTCATCACTGTCTCTGTTAGAAACATTTTCCCTCTAAGGTTGAAATTAATGTTTTTCCCTCTAAGAGAAGTATAAATACTAATTGCCTATTTAACCTTTGGTAATATATATTACAAAGTGTGAGATTGTTTTAATTATCCAAATAACATTTATAATAGAAAGAGGGTATAATTAACTATGCCTACTAACACACCAGCTGGGACTTACTTAGTATTATTACATCGAGTTAGCTGTTAATGCAGCAGAGTGAAAAAATATGGTAACAGCTGATATTGAAGTTACTCCTATGGTGAGAACTGTTATTATATTAGAAATTACCTTGAAAAGAAACCTGAGTTTTGGAAACTGAAGTCCTAAAAACATAGTCTATAACTTTGCTATTCCAGTGTGGTTCATGGAACACCAGCATCAGCTTTACCTAGGGACTTATTAAAAATGAAATATATCAAGCCCTACCCTAAGTGTACTCATCCAGAATATGCATTTTAACAAGACTTTCAGGTAATTTCTATCCACATTTAAAGTTTGGGACAGTCTAGTTGATTTTTTTTTTTTTTTTTAGACAGTCTTGCTCTGTTTCCAGGCACCAGGCTGAAGTGCAGTGGCATGATCTCAGTTCACTGCAACCTTCGCCTCCCAGGTTCAAGCAATTCTCCTGCCTCAGCCTCCCAAGTTGTTGGGACCACAGGTGTGTGCCACTACGCCCAGCTAATTTTTGTGTTTTTTAGTAGAGACAGGGTTTCACCATGGTCTCGATCTCTTGTCCTCAAGGTCTGCTTGCCTCAGCCTCCCAAACTGCTGGGTTTACAGGCCTGAGCCCCTGTGCCCGGCCTACAGTCTAGTTTTTAAGGAGATGGAGAAGTGAACAAATTTTTGCAGAATGGCCAGGGGGGGCAATGAGGGCAAGAGAAGAGGAGATGTCAGAGAAGAGAGGAAGAAAGCTGAGCATGATGGCAAGAGAATGCAGCTTGTGGAAAAGGTCTCCAGTGAGAAATTACTAGATGTGAGATGGATAAAGACTTTTAGGAACCAGCATTTCTTTTTTCTTTTTTTTTCTTTTTAAATTCCTTTTTTTGGTTGTTGTTATTTTGAAAAACAGTCTCTCACTGTCCCCCAGGCTGGAGTGCAGTGGCATGATCACAGCTCATTGCAGCCTCAACCTCCTGGGCTCCAGCTGTCCTCCTGCCTCAGCCTCCTGAATAGCTGTGTCTACAGGCATGAGTCACCATGCCTGGCTACTTTTGGCCATATTGCCTATGCTGGTCTCGAGCTGCTGAGCTCAACAGATGTTCCCACCTTAGCCTCCCAAAGTACAGAGATTACAGATGTGAGCCACCGCACCCAGCCAGAAGTGGCATTTCTAAGTTTCAACTTTAAATTACAAAAGTTGCTTAAACAACCGAACCCCCAATTCCTCTGCCTCCAGTGTTTTTTCAAAACATGTCAATTTTCACATCTAAATTGATTAAGTATCTCTTAATCCGTTTTCATGCTACTGAGGAAGAAGTACTCCAGACTGGGCAATTTACAAAAGAAAGAAGTGTAATTGGACTTATGGTTCCATGTGGCTGGGGAAGCTTCACAGTCATGGTAGAAGGAAAGGAGGAACAGGTCCGTATTACATGCATGTCAGCAGGCAAAGAGAGAATGAGGAAGCAGAAACCCGTGATAAAGACATCGGATCTCCTGGGACTTATTCACTACCATGAGTACAGTATAGGGGAAACAGCCACCATGATTCCGCTCTCTACCACCAGGAGCCTCCCATAGCACGTGGCAATTATGGGAGTTCAATTCAAGACGAGATTTGGGTGGTGACACAGAGCCAAACTATGTCAACTATAAAGAAAAGAGTTTCGTAAGATGCCAGTGAGGAAGAGGTTAGTGAAAGCTAAACTACAAAACCTACAGTGACCATCCATAAGAACGAAGGAATGCAGGGGTCTTGACAGATGTTAGAATTTTATCAAATGTAGGATTGAGTTTCATTATTCCGTGAATCAAAAAGGGCAGGAAGATGTCTGACATTAGCAAGACCTAAATTATCCTCGAATTGCTAAGCTTTGATTAACAGTGCGTTGCGCGCCCATGCAGGGGCGGCTGAAGAAACGTGAGGAGTGTAGACAAATCCTCCAAGATTTAACTTCCTAGGAAGCCGGCGGCAGAGCGGGTGGAGGAGGCGAGGATGTGTGGCCAGTGCTCGCGGGGTGCAATGCAAGTCAGTGATGGCCGCCTAGCTGGGAGCAGCAAGTCTGCCCGTTGTGGCAGGCACGTGGAACCCAATCCCTATTTGTCCGCTGCGGCCTGGGAGGGGAGCGCCGGCCTCACCAGAGGAAGGAGCACAAGGGGAGGAGGTCCGAGAGGAAATAATTGGTGAAATATTTGCAGAAGATGCTGGGATGCGGATTTAATTCCAGATGAACAGTGGTGCTTCTGATTCCCTCAGTCTGTTTCCCACCCACGATCTCCTCTTTCCTTGTCCTAGACACACCAAAAATAACTCAGTAAAATAAAAATAAAAATTTTAAAATCTGTAAAAAAAAAAAAAAAAAAACAGTGCATTAATCTGAAAGAGAAAACAACCTTTGTGATGAAAAAATTCTTGATCCTTGTTCTATTAGATGATACAAATTCTTTCTACCGAAATATTCCTGTTTTGTTAGGTTTTATTTGACATTTATCTTACAAATACATAGAAGTAAAAACAATAATAATTTTGGGGGGTTGGGTGATAATTCAATATTTTTAAACAAAAAATTTCTCTGCATAACAACAAGCATTGGAAGGACATGGATGTCTTTGGAAAATAGGATTATAATACTGTTTATCATCCCTTTTTTTTTTCTAAATATAATTATTATTGACTCTGTTATGAAGAAAACTATTTTCTTTCTTTCTTCAACTTTTATTTTAAGTTCCTGGGTACATGTGCAGAATGTGCAGGTTTATTACATAGGTAAACGTGTGCCATGGTGGTTTGCTGTTCAGATCATCCCATCACCTTGCTGTGAAGCCCAGCATACATCAGCTACCCTTCCTGAACCTTCTCCCTGAATCCTCCTCCCGACAGCAGGCCCCAGTAAGTGCTGCTTCCCTCCGTCTATGTGTTCACATTGTTCAGCTTCGATTTATAAGAAAGAACATGCGGTGTTTGGTTTTCTGTTCCTGCATTAGTGTGCTAAGGATAATGGCTTCCAGCTCCATTCATGTCCCTGCAAAAGACATGATCTCATTTCTTTTTACGGCTGCATAGTGTTCCGTGGTATATATATTACCACATTTTCTTTTTCCAGCCTATCATGGATGGGCATTTTGGTTGATTCCCTTTCTTTGCTGCTGTGAGTAGTGCTGAATGAACATATGTGTGCATATGTCTTTATAATAGAATGATTTATATTCCTTTGGGTAATGAGATTGCTGGATCAAATAGTATTTTTTCTTCTAGATCTTTGAGGAATCACCAGACTGTCTTCCCCAATGGTTGAACTAATTTACATTCCCATCGACAGTGTAAACGCATTCCTATTTCTACACAGCCTTGCCAGCATCTGTTGTTTCTTGACTTTTTAATAATTGCCATCTGACTGGTGCGAGATGATGGTATGTCATTGCGGTTTTGATTTGCATTTCTTTAATGTTCAGTGATGTTGAGCTTTTTTCTTGTGTTTGTTGGCCACATGAATGTCTTCTTTTGTGAAGTGTCTGTTCATGTCCTTTGCCCACGGAAAACCCTTTATTTCGAAGGTTTGTTCTAAATGTAGAAATAGAATCCTCCAAACTTGAGGGGAAGAGAAACGATGGTTTACCTGAGTAAACTGTGAGCATTTCCACAGATGAGTAAAGCAGTAGCATCCAGCTCTCACTGGTTCGAGACCATTAGTATAATCCGTCTTAGTCCTCTTGCTGATTTTTTTGAAATGAACTTTAAAAATGCACATTCAGTAACAATGACTTTTACGTCTTCATGAAAATGGTAAGATTGTGACTTCTGGCATTTACAGGGTGTTTTTAACCTCTCAAGTGGCACATTTGGCATTCCTCAGTGAGTTGTACAGCTGTTCTGTGATGTGCTTTCCCAGTTTTAGGAAAATGTTAAATTTACCCTGTGTCTACCTCCCTCCCTCTCTCCCTTTCTTTCTCATTTGAACTTCCTGAAGAAATAGTTCACCCTGGAAGTCCCCATTTCCTCTTTTCTCACCCTCCCACTGGTGTTGGCAACTGAGACTGTTAATGGTTATCTTATTGTTAACCAACTGCTTACATTTTAACTCTCATCCTACGTAATAGTGATTGTTACTGATAACTTTGCCACATTTGGTGCTATAAACACTCATCTTTTTGAAATTCACTTCGTTTTATGTCTATAATTACTCTCCTAAATCCTCAACATGTTAGTAATTCTGTTTACGTGGTTTAATGATCTTTCTCTTAAATGCTAAATTTTCACACCGGGTGCAGTGACCTACACCTGTAATCCAGGCACTTTGAGAGGCTGAGGTGGGAGGATCGCTCCAGCTCAGGAGCTTTGAGACCAGCCTGGGTAACAGAGTGAGACCCCCACCCCATTTCTATAAAACATTAAAAAAATAACTTAAAGGCCTGGCGCGGTGGCTCACGCCTGTAATCCCAGCACTTTGGGAGGCCAAGGCGGGCGGATCATGAGGTCAAGAGATCGAGATCATCCTGGCCAACACGGTGAAATCCCGTCTCTACTAAAAATACAAAAAAAATTTAGCCTGGGCATGGTGACGCATGCCTGTAGTCCCAGCTACTCGGGAGGCTGAGGCAGGAGAATTGCTTGAACCCAGGAGGCGGAGGTTGCAGTGAGCCAAGATCACGCCACTGCACTCCAGCCTGGCACCTGGCAAAGGAAGGAGACTCTGTCTCAAAAAATAAAATAAAATAAAATAAAAATAAATTAAATAAATGCTAACATTCCCTGGTGTTCTATTTTTTTTTATTTTATTGCATTTTATTTTTAATTGGAAAATAAAAATTGTGCATATAGTCGGCCTTTTATATACATGGTTCTGCATCTAAGGATTCAATCAACTGCAGATGGAAAATATTTTTAGGCCTAGGATGGTTGTGTCTGTACTAAATATGTACAAATTTTTTTTTCTTGTCATTATTCTCTAAACAAATAGTTTCACAACTATTTACATAGCCTTGTAACAACTGTACTTTAAATCATCTCTAGATTACTTGCAATACCTAAAATACCACACTGTATGATGTATTGTAAGTAATCTAGAGATGATTTAAAGTATATGGGAGGGTGTGCATAGATCATATGCAAATTCTATGGCATTTTATGTAAGTGGCATAGTTTGGATATTTGTCCCTATTCAGATCTGATGTTGAATGGTAATCCCATTGTTGGAGGTAGGGCGCGGTGGGAGGTGTTTTGATCACCAGGGCAGAATCCCTCATGAATGGCTTGGGCCACCACCTTGTTGATAAAGTGAGCTCTGTCTCTGGGTTCACAAGAAATCTGGTCATTTAAAAGTGTGTGGCACCTCCCCCACGCCTCGCTCCAGCCTTTGCCCTGTGTGGTGACTGCTGCCCCTTCCCCTTCCACCATGATTTTAAGTTTCCTGAGGAGCCAAAAAGATACCAGCACCACGCTTCCTCTAAAGCCTGCAGAACGGTGAGCCAGTTAAGCCTCTTTTTTACATAAATTGCCCAGTCTCAGCTATTTCTTCGCAGCAATGTGAGAACGGCCTAGTGCAATAAGGGACTTGAGCCTCCTTGGACTTTTGTATCTGCTGAGGTCCTGGAACCAATCCCCCAACGATACTAAAGGAAGACCATGTTTATAGGGTACGATATAGCGTTTTGATGTTTTCATACATTGTGAAACTGTCACATCGTGCAAATTAGCATATCCATCACTTCAAATGTTTATCATTTCTTTGGGTTGAGAACATATGAAGTCTAGTTGTTTGAAACATACAATCCATTATTAACCTTGGAATTTAGACCTTTGGGCATTATTGGATATCTTTCTACTAGCTGTAAGCCAGTAATTCCCTAATATTTTAAAACTATTCAAGAAATCCATGTTTGATGCAATCTAATTTGAAAATACAGATATGCAATAAAAAATGCATCTGTAGTACCACTAACCAGAGGTCAGTGTAACATTTTGCTCTGTATTCTTCTAAGCTTTTGTCCACAGATATACATTCTTAGAAATAAAAATACATGGAATTGTGTTCTATATAATTTTTGTAACTTGATGTTTCATATCATAAAACTATTATGATTGTTTTTATATTAGTAAGTTTTGTATCAGTTTTAAAGGGTGATAAAATCTATATCACCCTTTAAAATAGATACATAATTTTCCTTTGTATGTGTTTATCATAATGTATTTAACCAAAACTATATTTTGGACTTTTAGATTATTTCCAATGTTTTACTTATATCAATTATATTGTAATTCATATCTATTTATATACATACATGTTTATTTCCTCAGGTTAATTTTCTAGAAATAGAATTGTTTGTTGAATGTCTATATAGTGTGCCTATTTTGAAGGTTTGGGATACGTATCGTTACATTTCTTCCTGAGAATCTGCTTTTACAAATAGATTTTAAGGGTGTCTTTCTCCTCTCGTCTTTGCCAAAGTTGGACGTTAACTTCATTTTAAATCTTTGTAAATGAAAACATACTAAAGACTTTTTTATGGAGGCAGAGGGAGTGGATGGAGTGGATGTATTAGTTTGATGTGAAACTTGCCCAAAATGCTTTAAAAAACTTGGTAAATAGTGGAATCTCTGGATCACAAAGCAAGGGTAAGAAAACCGGGAAATTCAGCTGTAAATGTTAATGTACCTCTGTACATTACACACATGTTGTGTGTATCCACTGTCTTGTGAGGCTTGAGAGAATTCTGATAACATTTGTTTGTGTGTACACACACACACACACACACACACACACACACACACAGACAGAGAGACAGACAAGAGACAGGGTCTCAGTCTGCAGCCCACACCGGAATGCAGTTGCGTGATCTCAGCTTACTGCAGCCTCAGCCTGTCAGGCCTAGGGAATCTTCGTGCCTCAATCTCTTGAGTAGCTGGGACTACAGATATGAACCATCATGCCTAGCTAAACATTTGTATTTCTTTCAACTTCCTAAAATATGCTAGTCTTTTCCCCCCACTTTTATGAAATGCCTAATGATGTTTTCAGTTTATTTTTTCTAGTAGTTTTTTTTTCTTATGGATTTGTAAATTGTCTGTATATATTAAAAGTATTAAATTTCTTTTATGTAAGTGGCACCTTTTTTTCCTACATTGCACCCTAGTTTTTACTAGCACAGATTGTGTTTTCAGATGAAGACATTTTTGCTGTTTATAAGCCAAATCTGTTTTCGTATTTTTCTTTTCAATTTTGACTTTAGTATGGTATAAAGGAATATCTCTCCCATCCCAATGATGTATAAATATAGTAAAACCCTGCCAAATGGGTTAAGTGGAGTAGGAAATACTCAGTTTTATAAAAATAGGTTACATTGGTTACGAGTTCATAAAAATGACAGAAGTGAAGCTATATAGCTAACTGGCCGGGTTTGGGGTCTGGCTGCAATGTATGAAGGTCCCTGATGTCATGTGCCACCGCCTCGTATTGTTGTCTGCTTAGCTTAAATGTTGATGAGAATGATTCTTGGTCTTAGCACTGACTGAAACATTGAGGACAGTAGCCATGTATTCTAGGAATCTCCTGCTTAGGGGATGCCTGTTTCTCCAGAGCAATTTAGAGACAATGGTCCATAAGAATCCTGGAGCCAGGCTGGGTGCGGTGGCTCATGCCTGTAATCCCGGCACTTTGGGAAGCTGAGGTGGGCGGATCACCTGAGGTTAGGAGTTCGAGACCAGCCTGACCAATATGGTGAAACGCCATCTTTTTTTAAAAAAAGAATCCTGGAGCCTGATAAACACAGGTTCCATGGATTTTATTCTGTTACTCTGCCATGCTTGAAATGTTTCTATTTCTCTGGCACGTTTTTAGTATCTTAAAAAAGTAACTAACAGCCAAAGACTACCAGGCAATTACATAAAATCAGAAGCACGACAGAAATGAATAAGAGAAATGTATAGTGGAACAAATAACTTCAAAGAAAATAGAGGTAATTGAAGTCAAAGAAGCTATCTTTTAAAAACTTGTAACTAATGTACTAAATAAATGTGAGAGGATCCGGCACCCATA
>NW_022439868.1:0-7945 GCF_009761245.1 Sapajus apella
TGACCAACATAGAGAAACCCTGTCTCTACTAAAAATATAAAATTAGCCAGGCGTGGTGGTGCATGCCTATAATCCCAGCTACTCAGGAGGCTGAGGTAGGAGAATTGCTTGAACCTGGGAGGCGGAGGTTTAGACAACTTAACTTGCCTGGCTAAACCAATAACACACTGGGGCAATGACTCTCAAGCAGACTCAGAATAAACCTTTGCAAACAGCAAACCCCATCTCTACGAAAAGTAAAAAAATTAGCGTGTCACGAGGCATGAGAACTGCTTGAACCAGGGAGGCTGCAGTGAGCCAAGACTATGCCACTGCACACCAGCCTGGGCGACAGAGCGAGACTCAAAAGATAAAAGAGTCCATAATGAGAAGAGTTTTTTAAATGGAAAAACCAAGGTTCAGGAAAATTAAGTGGCATCCACACTCAAGACTCCAGTTTTGAACTCATTCTAATAACACTTTCTCCATTAATCCTGCCTTAAAAATCTCCTCATAAAATATGAGCTCTTCAGATAACTTTATGTGCTCTCTGCACCTGTTTTAGTCAATACCAACAGAAATACAGTAAGCTACATCTAACTCCACCATTCCTGGATATATAGTTGCCTTTGAAAGCAAAATCAACCAAAAATGTACATACAAGTAATCCAACCACAGGGATGATCTACAAATTTATAGGTAGGTAGAAAACCAACCATCTGACACTTATTACACACCCACTATGAGTTGTGCCTTATGTCATAATCCTCACATCAATATTGGTGTCATTTTCTCACCATTTTTTGGTGGTAAAACATATCTATAACATAAAATGAAGCAATTTCTCTAATCTCTATTTTACAGATGAGAAAAAACGGAAATCACTAAGAAGTTACGAAATTTTCCTATGTCAACCAGTAAATAGCCAACCAGAATCTGAACCCAGGTCTTTCTTTAAAATGCATAAGGGTGGGAAGCAAAGGAGGGAAAAAAAAGAAAGAAAACTACGTGATGGCTACTATATCATTTGTTTGATGCTAAGTCTCTTAAAATTTATTTTCTATGAGTTAATATCAAGAGGCTAATCAATTAGGAAGAAACTAATTTTCTACATATTCAATCCTAAAATAGACAGGACCAAGATGCTGTCACGCTGAGATTCTCCAGTTAGCAGATGCTCTACCAACAGTGAGCAAACCCCCTAAAAATCATTACCTCTCACTACTTTTACAGCAACAATTTTTTTTTAATAGAGCTAGGGTCTTGTTAAGTTGGCCAGGCTGGCCTCAAACTCCCACCTTCAAGCAATCCTCCCAACTTGCTCTCCCTAAATGGTGAGACTACCAGCATGAGCCACCACTCCTGCCCAAGATATTGCTTTTTAGTGTAACATACTAATCAGGTATTTGGATATAACCTATAAACTTAATATATTATAAACTTAATATATTAAAGTATATATGCAAAATTATTTGGATTTTATTAACCATTTACGACATAAACTTAAGAAAGATAAAATGTCACATTTCACTGGGCGCAGTGGCTCATGCCTGTAATCCCAGTACTTTGGGAGGCTGAGGCGGGCAGATCACCTGAGGTGGAGAGTTCGAGACCAACCAGCCTAACCAACATAGAGAAACCCCATCTCTAGTAAAACTACAAAATTAGCTAGGCGTGGTGGCGCATGCCTGTAATCCCAGCTACTCGGGAGGCTGAGGGAGGAGAATCACTTGAACCTGGAAGACGGATGTTGCAGTGAGCTGAGATAATGCCAATGCACCCTAGTCTGAGCAGCAAGAGCAAAAGTCCGTCTCAAAATAAATAAATAATTTTTAAAAATCTCATTTATATTCATATACTTTGGATTTACTAATGCTTGTAACCTAGCTTTTAAAGTTGTTGCTAGTTGGGTGCAGTGGCTCACACCTGTAATCCCAACACTTTCGGAGGCTGAGGTGGGAGGATTGCTTGAGGCCAAGAGTTTGAGATTCACCCTGGCAACATAACAAGACCCCATTTCTACCAAAAAAAGAAAAAAGTTTTTTAATTAGCTAGGCATGGTGGAAGGCACCTGTACTCCCAGTTAGCTACTCTAGAGTCTGAGGCAGGAAGATCTCATGAGCCAAGGTGTTCAAAGTGAGTTATGATCCTGCCACTGCACTCCAGCCAGGGCAACAGAGTAAGACCCTGTCTCCAAAACAAAAAGAAAAGAAAAAACAGAAAGGGGCCAGGCACAGTGGTGCACGCCTGTAATCATAACACGTTGGGAGGCCAAGGCAGGCAGAGCACAAAGTCAGGAGACTGAGACCATCCTGGCCAACATGGTGAATACCTCGTCTCTACTAAAACTACAAAAATTAGCTGGGTGTGGTGGCGTATGCCTGTAGTCCCAGCTACTCAGGGGGCTGAGGCGGAAGAATCGTTTCAACGAGGTGGAGGTTGCAGTGAGCCGAGATCGCACCACTGCACTCCAGCCTGGTGACAAAGTGAGACTCCGTCTCTAAAAAAAGAAAAAAAAAGAAAAAAACAGAAAGAGAGAAAAAAAAAAAAAAAAAATTTCAATTTTGGACCAGGCATGGTGACTCACATCTGTAATCCCAGCACTTCACGAGGATCCCTTGAGCCCAGGAGTTCAACATCAGCCTGGTGGGTTTTTTTAAAGCAATGTTTTGTTCTCATATCAGTAGCAAATGTGAAGCCCTGATTTGCTGAATATATAATTCATAAACATGACAGAACTCATATCATAATGAACACATTTTTTTTTACATGTCAGCAACCAACTGAAAATAATGAACACTTTCCATACAGAAACAGAAAAGCACTATGAATTACAAGAGAAAATACGGTAAAAATTTAACTTAGAGACAACTTGCCTAGCTAAACCGACGACACAGCAGGGCAGGGACTCTCAAGCAGACTCAGAACAAACCTTTGCAAACACCAGCCTCCTTTACACCCATATCAGGACATTTGAAAAACTTCAGCATCCTCAAGACTACAGTGATTATAAATCAAAGTATCAAAGTGGCCAGGTAGGATGGCTCACCACCATAATACCAGCGCTTTGGGAGGTTGAAGCGGGTGAATCACTTGAGGTCAGGAGTTCGAGACCAGCCTGGCCAACATAGTGAAATGCCATCTCTACTAAAAATACACAAGTTAGCTGGGCATGGTGGCGCATGCCTATAATCCCAGCACTTTGGGAGGAGGAGGCGAGTAGATCACCTGAGGTTAGGTGTTCCAGACCAGCCTGGCCAATGTGGCGAAACCCCACCTCTACTAAAAATACATAAATTAACCATGCGTGATGGCACATGCCTGGAATCCCTGCTACACAGGAGGCTGAAGCAGGAGAATCGCTAGAACCCGGGAGGTAGAGGTTGCAGTGAGCCAAGATAGTGCCACTGCACTCCAGCCCAAGTGACAGAACAGGACTCTGTCTCAGAAATAAATTAATTAAATAAATAGGCCAGGCACGGTGGCTCACGCCTGAAATCCCAGAACTTTGGGAGGCCGAGGCTGGTGGATCACAAGGTCAGGCATTCGAGACCATCCTGGCCAACACAGCGAAACTCCATCTCTACTAAAAATACAAAAAAAAAAAATTAGCCGGGTGGGGTGGCAGGTGCCTGTATCCCAGCTACTTGGGAGGCTGAGGCAGAAGAATCACTTGAACCTGGGAGTTGGAGGTTGTAGTGAGCAGAGATCGCACCACTGCACTCAGCCCAGGCAACAGTGCAAGGTTCTGTTTCATAAATAAATAAATAAAAATTTTTTAGAAAAGGGGCTAAAATATGTCAAAACTATTGACTGAGGGAGACTGGGGAATTCACAGCAAGATTAAACTACACAGAAAAGCTTAGGGTTCTCCACACCTAAATGCTACCTTATACTTCTTTTTCTGGCAAACTTTTATTTTCATACATATCTAAGATAATAAACATATCATAAGAAACACTAGGAAGAAAAAAATCCATCTGGGGTGGGGATGGGAAGGATGGCATCAGCAAGAATAGCTAATGGATGCTGGCCTTAATACCTGGGTGATGGGATGATCTGTGCAGCTAATCACCACGGCACATGTTTAACTATGTAACAAACCTGCACGTCCTGCACATGTACCCCTGAACTTAAACGTTGGGGGGGAAAATAATCTGGCTGGATGTAGTGACTCACACCAATAATCCAAGCACTTTGGAAAGCCAAGGCAGGAGGATCACTTGGGCCCAAGAGTTCCAGATCAGCCTGGCAAATATACAGACTCTAACTCTGTAACACTTTTTTTTTTTTTTAATTAGCCTGGTATGGTGGTATACAACTGTGGACCCAGCTACTCTGGAGGCTGACGTTGGGGGATTGCTTGAGCCTGGAAGGTCAAGGTTGCAGTGAGCCATGATTGTGAAACAGCACTCTCCAGCTAGGGCAACACAGCAAGACTCAGTCCCCCTTGTCAAAAAACTAAGTTATTCAGTTGTTTTAGAGGAGAAAAAACATCCTCCAAAATACCAGTGAAGTATAAATTTCTTCCTATCTGTATCCTCACAAAACTACCACTGGACCAGGCCCAGTGGCTCATGCATGTCATCTCAGCACTTTGAGAGGCCAAGGTGAGAGATCACTTAAGCCTAGAGTTCAAGACCACTCTGGGCAACATAGCAAGATTCTATCTCTATTCAAAAGATTAAAAAAAACACCACTGAAAACAGGAAATGACAAGGCACTACCCTGATTATTTGCTAAAGCCTTTTTTTTTAGTTTTAATAGAAGATGGGGTTTCACCATGTTGGTCAGGCTGGTCTTGAACTCCTGACCTCAGGTGATCTGCCCGCCTTGGCCTCCAAAGTGCTTGGATTACAGGCGTGAACCACCACGCCTAGCCTGCTAAAGCCTATTTACAAAGGCTTCTATGTCAACATTTTTACCAATTAACAAATGTGATGCAACCTAAAACACTATATACCAGGCCAGTCCTGGTAGCTCATGTCTGTAATCCTAGCACTTGCAAGGATGAGGCAGGAGGATCACTTGAGCCCATGGGTTTGAGGCTGCAGTGAGCCATGATCATGCCACTGCACTCCAGCCCGGGTGGCAGAGCAAGACTTTGTCTCCAAAATGTGTGTGTGTGTGTGTGGTGTGTGGTGTGTGTGTACATATATAAAATTACATACACACAAATATACACATATACACTACAACCAAACACCAGTGTTTGGTTTCAGTTAGTATCACTTATTTTACTCCCATCAAAATTAAAAGGAAGATAAATAGACACGCAAAAGGCTTCAGGTAAGAATAAGCAAGTTTCCACCTCATCATGAAAAACACAAGACTTAAACATTTTTTTAATCAGAGAAAAATTACTTACTAGCATGCTTATCTGCGAGCATTATAAGTGTGTTGGAAATATCACGTCGTCTATAAAAGCATACTACTTTTGCTTCCACGTTGCCACTTGCAGTCTAAGAGGTAAGAAAAATAAAAGTCATTTGTGCTGAATATTAGAGTCAAATAATTTATAAAACAAAACTAGATACAGCACAATTATAAGATCATGCTCATTAACACTGTGCCAACCACAACTGCAGAATAAACATGGAGCTAAAAAATTCAAGTAAGGATGAGCAACATTTGTTCTGCTTCCAAGCACAACTGGAATGTCAAACATATAATAACATTGGCATTAATTAAACTAAACTGATTAGACTGTTTTAATGATTAAAGCCAGACATAGTTAACACTGATTAGCTTTAAGAAACTAATACCCCTACTGCTTCAATTAGCCTAAAAAAAAAAAGTAAAAGAAACTAATCCACCCAATTTTAAAGTCACAACTGACGGAAATAATTTATTTCAGTCATTTAAACATACCTCATCCAAACACATTCCCAGAAAACACAATTTAAGTGTAAAATCACTAAGCACTCCCACTGTCATGCTCCATGACAGTGAAGCTCTGAAGGTGGGGGGTAGCCATCATGCAGAATAGACCAGGTGACCTGGAAAAGCATTCGCCAGCCCAAGAAAGTCTACAAATCTCTAAGAGACAATATTCTAAGCAGTATTTAGTTTACCTTTACGTCTAAAAATATTAAAAACTCTGAGTTATGAATGCTGAACTTTCATTTCTTTTTGGCTACAGTCTACAATGCAATCAATATTCAGTTAGGTTCTTCCAAAGTATGAGGGCTTCAAAAAAAATTTCAGTTATGCTGTCATTTATTGCAGGTGGGGCCCAGGCTCCTGCTCTCCTATTCTCTAGGATTCTGAGAGCTCTCAAGAAGGTCAATCAGTCATTACAAAGTTCCCTATAAAAACACACAGATTATAATAAAATACTATTGTGATTTCCATTTTCAAACAAATGTGAGAATAAATTTTCAGAAATTTCTCTGGTCTTACAAATATACTCAAATACAAAGAAGAATATATAAGTGTTACAGTAAATTTGTCAATTTTATGAAGTTCAGCAGCAGTATTTTAGATTGAGAAACAGTCCTGTAGAAAGTGCCCCTTAAAATTGAAATCATATTAAATTCCTAACCAAAATGCTTCTATATTTCATAATACTGTGATCAAATACATTCTCCAGAAGTAATGATCCATCAATCTGCTAATTCAACAGGCCAGGATTTCCATGTAAATAAAATAAAATCTATTGATGACTTCAAATATAAGCTCTGGGTCATTTTTGTCTTCTTGAAATAAGCTTTGAAACTGTTGCTTTGAATTTTCAATATTGTTTTTGTCTCTTCTTGAGACATTAAAAATCCAGGCTGAGTGCAGTGGCTTACACCTGTAATCCCAGCACTTTGGGAGGCCGAAGTGGGCAGATCGTGAGGTCAGGAGTTCAACACCTGCCTGGCCAACATAGTGAAACCCTGTCTCTACTAAAAATATAAAAATTAGCCAGGTATGGTACCATGCACCTGTAGCCCCAGCTATTCAGGAGGCTGAGGCAAGAGAATCGCTTGAACCGGGGAGGCAGAGATTGCAGTGAGCGGAGACCAAGCCATTGCATTCCAGCCTGGGTGAGAGTGAGATTCCGTCTGAAAAAACAAAAAAAACTCCAAAGCAACAGTTTCAAGGCGTGTTTTTTTCTGCCTCACTAGTGAGTTCCTCCAATAGGAATGCTATACAAAGCCACTTTTTTTTGCAGGGTGGGGACAGGGTCTCACTCTGGCACCCAGGCTGGAGGGCAGTGGTGCAATCTTGGCTCACTGCAACCTCCACCTCTCAGGTTCAAGCAATTCTCAAGTAGCTGTGGTTGTAGGCGCCTGCCACCATGCCTGGCTAATTTTTGCATATTTTTTTTAAGAGACAGGGTTTCACCATGTTGGCCAGGCTGGTTTTAAACTCCTGACCTCTGGTGATCCGCCCACCTTGGCCTCCCAAAGTGCTGGGATTACAGGTGTGAGCCACTGCACCCGGCCTTACAAAGCTAATTAAATTCTTATTTAAACCTGCATACGGAGCAGGGAGCATAGTTCAAAATAAATATTCTCTTCTGGACCATGCATTCACTCGGCTACTAGGTAGCTTACAGTTACCATATTCCTCTTCACCTCTACAAACACACACTCTCCAGCATTCTTCGGAAGCATGGTTACTCATGGTTCTACAGCCCAGTGCCAGTCCGCAACTGTTAATGGCGTTTAATGAAATGAGTACGAGGTTTGAGGCTTGTGTATTATAGCAATTAAGAGTTCATTTTGGCCGGGCGCGGTGGCTCACGCCTGTAATCCCAGCACTTTGGGAGGCCGAGGCGGGTGGATCACAAGGTCAAGAGATCGAGACCATCCTGGGCAACATGGTGAAACCCCGTCTCTACTAAAAATACAAAAAATTAGCTGGGCATGGTGATGCGTGCCTGTAATCCCAGCTACTCGGGAGGCTGAGGCAGGAGAATTGCCTGAACCCAGGAGGCGGAGGTTGCGGTGAGCCGAGGTCGCGCCATTGCACTCCA
>NW_022439868.1:8045-8307 GCF_009761245.1 Sapajus apella
AAAAAAAAAAAAAAAAAAAGAGTTCATTTTATGTCTTAATCCTAACAATAAAAAAAAAACTGGGGCTTACATTTTGTTTCAGACAGGAAGGACCTCACTATACTGTCCAGGCAGGAGTATAGTGATTGTTTACAGGTGTAATCCTCAATTACTGACAGACTTGAACTCCTGGACACAAGTGATCCTCCCAAATAGCCAGGACTACAAGGCTAGAGGAGATGGTGCAGCCAGCAGGGGCTTGTATTTTTTTTTTTTTTTTTTT
>NW_022439869.1:0-8304 GCF_009761245.1 Sapajus apella
CCACCTGAACAGCTACCTTAGCTGATGTCTCTTGAAATCGAGGCCAGGTCCACAGTGCCAATTCCACCCTCTCTACAATGTCTCTGCAGCCAAACCGGCTTGCCATCCTGGTGTTTCCCGGCTTGGTTTCACCGCTCCTTCCAAATGCCTGCCACTCGGCTTTGCGTCTGTGTTTTCTGTCTGGGGTCCTGCACGCGTGTGGTTCTGAAGGGAATCACCCATTCCTTGACGTCAGTTCACCCCACAGCCTCTGTGTTGCCTTCCCTCATCTTCCCACCTCTGCATGCCCACAGCACGCCAGTGACATCCAATAATAATGTGACATTGGGATTAGGACATCTGCCCTGATTTCTCCCAGTCCCATTAGATTAGATGCCTACAGAAGGCAGGATTTTGGCAAAATATAAATGCATTCTATTTCTTTTATTTTGGGGGTACAAAGACTTGCCCTGTCCCCCAAGCTGGAGTGCAGTGGTGAGATCATAGCTCACTGCAGCCTCCACCTCCAAGGCTGGAGTGCAATGGTGCCATCTCACTGCAACCTCCACCTCCCATGTTCAAGCGTTTCTCCTGCCTCAGCCTCCCGAATAGCTGGGATTACAGGCATTTGCCACCACACCTGGCTAATTGTTTTGTATTTTTGGGATTTCACCATGTTGGCCAGGATGGTCTCCTTCTCCTGACCCCAGGGGATCCGCTAGCCTCAGCCTTCCAAAGTGTTGGGATTACAGGCTTGAGCCACTGTGCCCAGCCTGCAATATTATATGTAGAAACATATTTGTTTACTTTTACCAACTTCTTGGTTATTGCTATTTGCACTGAGTGGATTTCCTTCCTTTGTGTTTTCGCTTTCCCTCCCTCCCTCCCTCCCTTCCTTCCTCCCTCCCTGCCTTCTTCCCAGAAATTAAATTTGTCTTATTTGTCTCTCTGTTGCCCAGGCTGGAGTGCCGTGGCGCCATCTCGGTTCACTGTACCTCTGGCTCCCATGTGCAAGCGATTCTCGTGCCTCCGCCTCCAGAGTAGCTGGGACAATAAGCACACACCGTCATGCCCAGCTAATTTTTAGATTAGTAGTGGAGATGGGGTTTCGCCATGTTACTCAGGGTGGTCTTGAACTTCTGGGCTTGAGCAATCTGCCTGCCTTGGTCTCCCAAAGCAGTGAAACTACAGATGTGAGCCACCGTGCCTGGCCCTCACTGTATGGATTTTCTACTTAAAAAAAAAAAAAAAAAAAGATGAAATTTGTCTTATTTGCCAAAAGGGAAATTGACCTTTTCTTCTCTCCTTTTTAAAGAATATTTCTGGCTAGGCGCAGTGGCTCACACCTGTAATCCCAGCACTTTGGGTGGCTGAGGCGGGTGGACCACCTGAGGTCAGGAGTTTGAGACCAGTGTGGCCAAAATGGTGCAACCCCGTCTCTACTAAAAATACAAAAATTAGCCAGGCGTGGTGGCAGGTGCCTGTAATCCCAGCTACTCGGGAGGCTGAGGCAGGAGAATCGCTTGCACCCGGGAGGTGGAGGTTGCAGTGAGCCGAGATCACACCATTGCACTCCAGCCTGGACGACAAGAGTGAAACTCCACCTCAAGAAAAAAAGAAAGAAGAAAAAAAGTACCCAGAACTCTACTTTCTGAAGTAAATGAGGTGCAAGCAGAAAAAGAAAATTGCATTTTCACAGAAAATGAAGCACATTTGGAAGCTCTTGTTATTTGAGTTCAATCTTGTTCATTATCTTTGAGGTATTTTACATCACTTTCAAAACTGTAGAGAATTGATGAAGGTCATGTTCTGTCTGGTGGAAGTTGGTTGACTAACCCCAATCCCCACCAGAGAAAATCTAGTTTTCACAGAATTTCTTTATTTATATAATCATTTCAGTATTCCTGATGTGCAAATATGTCTGTTTCTGCGATTCTCTCTTTCTCTCTTTGTTTTCTTTTTTCTTTTGAGACAGGGTCTCACTCTGTGGCCCATGTTGGAGTTAAGTGGTGACATCATGGGTTACTAGTTCAAGGAATTCTCCTGCCTCCACCTCCCAAGTAGCTGGGATTATAGGTTGATACCACCACACCGAGTCATTTTTATATTTTTAGTAGATATGGGGTTTCACCATGTTGGCCAGGGTGGTCTCGAACTCATGACTTCAAGGGATTCACCCCCATCAGCCTCCCAAAGTGCTGGGATTGCAGGCTTGAACCACCACCTCTGGCCTTCAGATTCTCTTTTGAACATGTTAAAGTATCTGCCAGTTTCCTCTTGAATTAAATACAATCTTTAACATGTGCCCATTTTTCTGTCTGCATGAGAGTCATGATTTTACCTTCATGTTTTAAGGCTTTCCAGGTCTTCACAGAAGTCCCCAGTGGATGACTGAGCCAGGAAGACCTCGAGACTGGAGTGCCTCATGAATGCTAAAGCCCAGGGAATCTTTTCTTGGCTCCCAGGAATGAGTCCAAAGTGCCAGTAGAAATGTGCTGTCTTCTCGTTTGTCAGTAATTTCCGCTTCTACCAATTTTGTGTTTGACTTTGGTTTGGGTTTGTTTGCATTGCTGGCATCACTGATTGGGAATTTGTTTTTGTTGTTGTTATTTTGAGACAAAGTCTCACTCTGACAACCAGGCTGGAGTGCAGGGGCGCGATCTCGGCTCACTGCAATCTTCACCTCCCAGGTTCAAGCAATTCTCCTGCCTCAGCCTCCCAAGTGGCTGGGATTACAGGCACACACCACCATGCCTGGCTAATTTTTGTATTTTAAGTAGAGACGGATTTGCCACCTTGGCCAGACTGATCTCGAACTCCTGACCTCCAGTGATTCACTCACCTCAGCCTCCCAGAGTGTTGGGATCACAGGTGTGAGCCACCTCCCTTGGCCAGGAATCTGATTTAATGGGTTGACCACATGGCTATCTCTGTAAGGAGATTAATGTTTGCAGAGACCTAATCTCTATTGGGTGAGAGACCACAGAGCCTGATTTGTTAGTCTTTTCTATTTGTCTGTCTACTTTGAGCTGAAATCAGTGAAGACTTTCATGCCCACTGGGAGGAGAAGAACTCTTTGATATCTGGCCTGGTGAGTTCTTGCGTTTTTGTGTTTACTCTTGACTCATGTTTAAATTTTAGAATTGAAGCTCTAAGCTCTATTTCTTTGTATATCTATGTGTCTGTAATTTAGAAAGGTCTTTACTTCTGAGTGTGTGAGTGTCTAATGTTTTTCCACCTTTGAATGGTGTTAAAGTAGATACAGAGTTTGTTTTTGAGACAGGGTCTGACTCTGTCATCCAGGCTGGAGTGCAGTGTGTTGGATCACAGATCACTGCAGCCTCAACCTCCTGGGGCCCAGGTGTTCTCCCACCTCAGCCTCCCGATGAGCTGGGACTGCAGGCGTGCACCACCATGCCCAGCTAATTTTTGTATTCTTTATAGAGGAGAGGTTTTGCCATGTTGCCCAGACTGGTTTCCAACTCCAGGGCTCAAGCGATCCTCTCACCTAGGCCTCCCAAAGTGCTGGGATTACAGGCGTGAGCCACGAGTTTTTAAAGGCTCTCTGTTCTGATTGGCATATAGAGCTACATAAGTACTTACGTAAATTGAATTGGCCTAAATGCTTAGAAAAAAGGGAACTTGAACTTTTAATGCTTTCATGTGCTAGAAAAGTACTTTTTACTGAAACCAACTCAAATGTTTTAGGAATTCAAGTTCACGTATGGTTCACGTATATGTTCCTGAGCAGGGAAGCTGAGGCAGGAGAATCACTTGATTCTGGACGCGGAGGTTGCAGTAAGCTGAGATCGTGCCACTGCACTCCAGCCTGGGCGACAGCAAACTCCATCTCAAAAAAAGAGAAAACGAAAAAGAAAACCTGGATATCTATCTCTAGTATCTGGAAGGGGTTAATGTCACGGCATACGGTCATTTTTGGAGCCTTCTAGAGCTCTCTGGGGCACTCTGAGATATGAAGTCAGTGATGAGGACCAGCTGACACCCTGTGCCTCGGGGTCCCAGGACATAAACTCCTGGAGGCATTTCTCAGTCATTCTAGAAATGCTGACATGTTCTCATCAGTTGAACCTCCCCTTTAGCTTACTCCCATTAAAAGGAGGTTTGCTAATTTCTTTCATTTCTCTCAACAACATATTCTGGGAGTGTTCTAAATATTCCCTTTCTGTTCTGACATTGGGTCCCCACTGGAGATGGACTGCACTGCTGTTCACCAGACTGGGATGTCCCTCAGCCTCCCAGAGCCGCAGACAGACATTGCTGTTTGCCCAGCCACCCACAATCCAGGAAGAGAGGCCTTGACAGACACCACTCCTGATGGCGCCTGGGTCTTGGACTTCCAGCCTCCAGAACTGTGAGAAAATGAATTTCTGTTATTTAAGCCACCCAGTTATGGTATTTTGTTATGGCATCCCAAGCTGCTCCCCCCACACACATATGTTTCCTTATATATATATAGAGAGAAATTTGGCCAGGCGTCATGGCTGACACTTGTAATCCCAGTTCTATGGGGGACCGAAGCAGGTGGATCACATGAGGTCAGGAGCACGAGACCAGCCTGGCTAACACAGTAACATCGCATCTCTACTAAAAATACAAAAACTACCCGGCTGTGGCACTGGGTACTTGTAATCCCAGCTACTTGGGAGGCTGAGGCAGGAGAATTGCTTGAACCTGGGAGGCGGAGGTTGAAGTGAGTCAAGATTGTGCCATCGCACTCCAGTTTGGACAACAGAGCAAGACTCAAACTCAATAATGAAAAAAAAAGGGAGAAATTTATATATATTTCTCCCTATAGTTACACTATTTAGATATACAAATATATTATATATTAATATGACAAAAATTTATAAAGCAATCTATATATTTAATATAATAATACATTGAATATATATTTTATATGCATTATATATACACACACATGGAAAGGAGTTTATCTGTTTCTTTGCTGTCTGACACTTCCCTGCTTTTTCCCAGTTGTTTCAGTCTTTGTCTCTGATTCCTGGAGACAGACTCAACGTCCTTGGAAGTTCTTGGGCGATAGGTGCGTCTGTTACTCGCAGTGGCCCCCCAGGGTTACACCTGAGTTCATGCCAACCATTTGGCTTGGCAAGGGGTCACCCACACCAGATGACCAACCATGTGATTTGAAGGTTGCGACTTCGAGTCACGTGGTGTTAGCCCGAATCCCAGAAAGGAACTGGGGGGCTGGAGATGGAGTCAGCTGCCTGACCAGTGACTGAATCAACCCGGCCACTGTAATAAAAGCCCTGGATGTGGAAGCCCAGGGGAGCTTCCCTGGCTGGTGACATACATCAGTGTGCTGAGAGAATGGGGCGTCCTGAGGACACAGAGAGGGCGTCTTTGACACCCTCTCAGAGTTTGCGTTTTGTGATTCTGCTTTTGGCCGGTCTTTTGTCAGTGTTTTTCTCATAGAAAACTGTAATGAAAGTATCAGGCCAGGCGCAGTGGCTCACGTCTGCAATCTCAGCACTGTGGGAAGCCAAGGTGGGCGGGTCACCTTAAGGTTAGGAGTTCAAGATCAGCCTGGTCAACATGGTGAAACCTCGTCTCTACTAAAAATTTAAAAAAAATTAGCTGGGTGTGGTGGCATGCACCTATAGTCCCAGCTCCTCGTGAGGCTGAGGCAGGAGATTGGCTTGAACCCTGGAGGTGGATGTTGCAGTGAGCCGAGATCACACCACTGCACTCCAGCCTGGATGACAGAGCGAGACTTGTATCAAAAGAAAGAAAGAAAAAAGAAAGTATGCTTGGCTGGGCACAGTGTCTCATGCATGTAATCCCAGCAATTTGGGAGGACGAGGCAGGCATATCATCTGAGGTCAGGAGTTTGAGACCAGCCTAGTCAACTTGCTGAAACCCTGTCTCTACTAAAAATAGAAAACTTAGCAGGGTATGATGGCAAACACCTGTTATCACAGCTTCTCCGGTGACTGAGGCAGGAGTATCACCAGAACCTGGGAGGCAAAGTTTGCAGTCAGCCGAGAAGAAACCACTGCACTTCAGCCTGGGTAACAGAGTGACACTGCATCTCAAAAAAAAAAAAAAAAGAAAAAAAAGAAAAGAAAAAGAAAATATCATGCTTTTCTGAATTCTGCAAGCTGTTATAGAAAATTATGGAAGCAGAGGGCACTGTGGGAGCCTCCAAAGTTGTAGCTAGCTGGTGAGAAGTACGTGTGGTCTGATGACACCCAAGTTTGCAGCTTGTGTCTTAAGTGAGGGCACCCTAGTGGGGGCTTATGGCCTTAACCTGTGGCATTTGCTGAAACATCAGGGAATTGACGTCGGAATTGGGTCACACAGGCCAGGTGCGGTGGCTCACACCTGTAATCCCAGCACTTTGGGAGCCCAAGGCAGGCGGATGACGAGGTCAGGAGTTTGAGACCATGGTGAAACCTTGTCTCTACTAAAAATACAACAGTTACCCAGGCGTGGTGGTGTTTGCCTATGGTCCCAGCTACTCAGGAAGCTGAGGCAGAAGAATCACTAGGACCTGGCAGGTGGAGGTTGCAGTTAGCCAAGATCCTGCCACTGCCCTCTAGCCTGGGCAACAGAGCTAGACTCTGTCTCAAAAAAAGAAACCAAAAAACAAAACAAAATAAAACAAAAACTCTGGCTTGGGATTGCCCTTCTGTTGTATTTTTTTTCCTTTTTAAAAAATAGATGTAGATGCCATGTTGCCCAGGCTGGTCTCAACTCCTGGCCTCAAGTGATTATCCCCCCATGACCTCCCAAAGTGCTGAGATTATAGGTGTGAGCACTGCACTCAGCCTTATGTTTTTATCTACATACGAAATAATACAAGATTATCTTCCAGAGCTAATAAATATGTCCAAATAACCACAACCCCATTAATGAAAAATGTCACTTGACAGCAAATAAGCAATCCAGAGCAATCTGATCCCACTCGCTGTGAAGACGAGAAAACTTCATGTTTATCACGTTTTCCAAGAGATGCACTGCACTGTTCCGTTGACAACACACAGCTCGTGGCCTCCTTCAAAACACACATCCTCTTCAAAGTAACTTACAAACATGTCAATACAAGGCAAAAAATACATCTGAATTCTCGCATTTCAAAGACATGGACTAAACATTAAATAAAAATTTATTTCTACAAGAATTTAGGGAAACTACCATGTAGCTATAAAGGTAATAGATACGTTAAGTAAGCATCATAGATAAAAACAGTGCTCTCTTAAGGAGCACATAATAATGGATACAAAGATTTAAAGACAAAAGATTTAAGATGGAAAGAATCCTCTCTTAAAAAGAAAAACAACATTATACTTATGTGTATCTAGTAGCTGTAACAGCTGTCACACAAATTCATAGGAACAGCATCTATTCTAAACCACCAGGATTTCCAAACTGTTAAAATAAATGTAGTAATGATTCTATGCCCATCTTTTCCAAAATAAACCAATAAGTGTATAGTATGTATTAGACATATTAGTATATATGTAGGACATGTTAAAAATCACAACTGAATTCTCAGAATTCAGTAACAAACACTAAACAGCAAATAAAAATTTCTGTCAGAAGAATTTAGGGGAACTATCACGTAGCTATAAATACAATAGGTTATTATGTAAGTATCACAGATAAAAACAGCGCTGGCTTCAGGAGCACATATCATAATAGATAAAACAATTTAAAGATAATAAAAGATTTAAGATAAAACAAATTCTTTCTTAAAAATGAAAAGAAAATTAGATTTATGTATATATAACAGCTATAACTCTCATCAGAAACTCTACAGGAACAGCATGTTTTCAAAAGTACAGCAGTTTCCAAACTATTTGAAATAAACATATTAATAATTTGATGGCCAAAAAACCACAAAAATGCATAGTATGCATGAAGCTATCTGTTACAATCCTACGGCACTCATATTTTACAAATTATTCCGTGCCAATCTGAGTGCCTGCACTGTGCCTTCAAATGCTCCTGGACTGTGGCGTCCAAGTCCATAGGAAACAGGACCTCCAGGTTCCACCCCAGGGAGGCTGGAATTCAGCAACATAAAAAGGGAGGTGGTGCCGCAGGAAGGGGCGGAACCAGAAACACCCCTGGTTTCTCACTGTCCTCCATGGACTCCTAGAAGTACCGTCTCCCCACCCCCCACTCCTGGGAGGACAGCGTGATCACTCTATTCAGCTCCTTCTAGAACAGTCCAGGTTCTTCTAGATGATCTGCACAAATGGCTCCTGTCTTCCTTCCTGGTGTCTGTCTGCCATTAGCATGGGAATAAACTTCGTGCTGAAAATGTATCTCCCCTGGGCC
>NW_022439870.1:0-3336 GCF_009761245.1 Sapajus apella
ACAAACTATGCGTTACACCTACCTTACAATATCTTCATGGAGTCAGGTGAGGAGGGAGGCCAGAGGATCGTCTCAAATGCTAACAGTGTCCTGAACAGGGTCTTTATTGAGCTCTACCCTAGTATTGTAAATTAGAGTGGTAAGAAGAACTGTCCCCCCTTGTCCCTTTTGACCGCAAGAAGCCTGTACTCACCCCCTGAAGAGCCAGAAGATGTACAATATCTGCTACTTCTACCAAATGCTAAGACACTATGAGGATATAATGCTTTATTTTATTTTTATTTATTCATTTATTTAGAGACAGAGTCTTACTCTGTCACCCAGGATGAAGTGCAGTGGTGCAATCATGGCTCCCTGCAGCCTCAAACTCCTGGGCATAGTGAACCTCCTGCCTCAGCCTCCCAAGTAGCTGGGATTATAGCCATGAGCCACCAGGCCAGGAATGCTTGCTTTCTTTTCTTTTTTCTTTTCTTTCCGTTTCTTTTATTTTCTTCTTTCTTTCATTCCTTCCTTCCTTCTTTCTTTCTTCCTAGCTTCCTGCCTTCCTGCCTTTCTTTTGTGAGACAGAGTCTCTCTCTGTCACCCAGGCTGGAGTGCAGTAGCAGCCTCCATTCACTGCAGCCTCTGCCTCCCAGATTCAAGCAATTATCCTGCTTCAGCCTTCTGAGTAGCTGAGACTACAGATGTATGCCACCAAGACTGGCTAATTTTTGTATTTTTTAGTAGAGACGGGGTTTCACCATTGGCCAGGCTGGTCTTAAACTCCTGACCTCATGATCCATCCTCCTCAGCCTTCCAAAGTGCTGGGATTACAGACGTGAGCCACTGCACCCAGCCAACAGTGCTTCATTTCCTGACTCTCTCTCTACACCCCTGCTGCAAAGGACTAATTTTCCCCAAAGACGACTTGACTTTGACTAATTTTAGCCCCTTCTTTTTCCACATGATAAGGCAGCTAATTGCGTGACAGAGGATTGCTGAGTTGCAAGTGTAGAGGAAAGCCTATTCAAGGGCAATTAGCAATAATTCTGTTTCTATTAAACCTTATAATTTTTCTGTCACTACTGCACAGAACTAGACAGGGAGCTACTTTGTGTCTCACTGCACCATCTACTAATTTTTTGACCCAGAGGAAGTAACTTGACCTCTTGTGGTTTTACCTCAAGTACTAAACTGAGTCAACAGTAAGATGTTCTCATCTAAGTAAAACGTTGAAACGCTGGAGTGTTCCAGGCTTGTTTAAATGGATGGAAAACACACACACACATTCTCTCTCTCTCTCTCTCTCTCTCTCTCTTTCTCTCTCTCTCTTACTCTATCTTTCTGATAAGTTTTGTTTTCACTTCCTGCTAAGAACCAGTCTAGAGATGACTGGAGGAAGAGAAACTAAGTTGTGGTGACAAAGAACAAGACTATGAGTAAGGATCAGTCTTACCCTTATAGACTGGACAAACCCCTAAGAAACAAAATCACTGTGCAAAACCTTTCAGGCAACGTGCAGTGGCTCACACTTTTAATCCCAGCACTTCAGGAGGCCAAAGCAGGAGGATCACTTGAGCCCAACAGTTCAAGGCCAGCCGGGGCAACATAAGAAGACCTTGACTCTACAAAAAATGCAAAAATGAGCAGAGCATGGTGTGCATGCCTGTAGTCCCAGCTACTCAGGAGGCTGAGGTGGGAGGATCACTTGAGCACAAGAGGTCAATGCTGCAGAGAGCCATGATCATGCCACCGCACTGCAGCCTGAGTGACAGAGCAAAACCCTGTCTTTAAAAAATTCTTTTCAAGGATAGAACCACTGCACATGCTCCTTCTGATCCCCCAAAGTGTAAGATATTCATGCAAATGACTGTCGCAGGACAGTCTTGCTGAGTCCACCAGCCCACAGCTACCCAAGCCCTAGGAGTTACATGAGCTGAGAGTTTTTCAAGGTTCAGAGAAACTGATCTGACTCCCACAAACCTTGACCACAGAGTAAAGGTTACTAATTGCCTGGATTATGTGCTGGAGGAACTGTAGGCAGGAGCATTAGCTACATCATTAGAGTGAAAGCTTCTGGTTGATGTATTATTACTTTGTAAAGCACTTCAGTCAAATCCACTTACAGAGAAGTTTCTCACTGCTACTTGAATCTGCTTCCTCCCACAGGTCATTACAGGAACAGTGATCACCACCCTTATTCATTCACTAATCCCCAAGAATATTGAGAGACACAAAGAACTGTTTCACCAAGAGTAAAATTGTTAGAAATTCTGGATTATGCTGTCATAAAGGAGGTCATTTGTTTTGTCCATATGTCCAATGTTGAAAGAATTCATCATATATGTGTACATTCAGCCATATGCATGTGCACACACACACACACTCTGCAGACAATCAGCATCTTCATAGATAGATTTGCCAGAGTTGAAATGCTTTGAGGAAGAAGATGATAACATAGAGTGGCTACAGAAAAATATCTACACATTAGGAACCTACAACCATGAATTTTTGGTAATAATTCTGTCGCCACTGCCTACAACCTGAAAGTGGTGAATGAATTCTCCTCTAAAGATTTCATCCTGGTGGTGATTTTCATACTTTCTCATACAAAACATGCATGGTACGCTGTTAGAAAAATTACTAAAAAATAGAAATACAATATTCACAAGTAACTGTGTTTCTGTTATTTGTAAAAGAAATATCACTAATCCAAATGTATGAGATGATACAGCTAAATGAGTAGTTAGAATAAAAAAGAGACTCTTACATTCCTATATTAGAAGCAAAGAAAGGTTAACATTAACGACCTAAGCATGGGACTTGAGAAATTAGAAAAAGGACAGAATAGAACCAAATAAAGGAAAAACAAGATAAAAATAGAGCAAAAGTGATTAAAATAGAAAAGCCAAGATACAATAAATAGAATCTACAAAGTCTAAGGTTAATTCTTTAAAAAGACTAATAACTGGCCGGACATGGTGGCTCATGCTTGTAATCCCAGCACTTTGGAAGGCTGAGGGGGACAGATCACCTGAAGTTGGGAGTGATTGACAAAAATCCACGAATAACTATGAAAATCCCGAGATGAATAAGGAAATTGCACTACCGTATATAAAGATGTATTATACAGCTACAGTGTTAAGACAATGTGATATTGAGACAAAGACAAGCGAATTGCTGGTGAAATAGCACASGCKCTAGAAAGACAAACACATATATGTGAAACTTTGTGATAGAACTGTCAGTTCATATCAAAAAGAAGATGATTAGGTTTTTTTTAAATGGTACTGGGACAATCGGTTATACATATGGGGAGAAAAGAAATTAGATACTTGCCTCACATCACCTACAAAT
>NW_022439870.1:3346-8579 GCF_009761245.1 Sapajus apella
ACTGTGTTTCCTGTGCTTTCACATCACAACAATCAACACTGTAGACTGTGACCAAAGGTGTTGGGGATGGAGGGGAGGTGGAGGGGAGTGTCTCCACACAGCAAGCAAGCAATCAGTTCTGCAGTGGACACCAGCTGGGTGTACTCCAATTCAATTCCTACACTATTTATCTGGAGATCCCACAGGCTGAGGGCTGAGTCTGCAAGACTGCCCCCACTTCAAATGCCAGTTGCAAGTCTGGGTCTCCAGAACTTCTGATCAACTGTTTCCAGGCTGGGATTCCCATGGCTCTTTCCTTGGCATTGGATTAATTCGCTAGAGCAGCTCAAGAAACTCAGAGGAACACTTGTGTTTACCGGTTTATAACAGAATATAGATGAAAAGATACGTAAGGCAAAGTACGGGGGAAAGAGCATGGAGCTTCCATGCCCCGGGTGTGCTGGCCTTCAGGAACCTCTACATGTTCAGCTGTCCAGAAGCTCTCCAAACCCTGCCCTTTTGGGTCTTTATGGATGCTCCATTACATAGGCATCACTGATTAAACTATTGGCCATCGGTGATCAGCTTAACCTTCAGTCCGTCTCCCCTCCCCAAAATTGGAGTGGGCTGAAAGTCCCAACTCTCTAATCCTCCCTTGCTCTTTCTGGTGACCAGCCCCCATCCTGAAGCTACCAAGGGGCTGCCAGCCGTCAGCCAATTCATTAATATACAAAAAGACATCACTTTGGTGTTTCTAAGGATTTTAGGAGTTGTATGTCAGGAAATGGGGTTGAAAACCAAATATATATTTCACAATAGCACAATCGTTCAGCTTATTTATTTTCTCTTGGCTACATTTATCCTGTTCTGGACTTATCTCTTGTTGAATTTTTTATGTCAATAACCAAATTTTAAATTTCTAAGGCGTGGGAGTGCCCATTTAACTTGTACATTTTCCTGCCTCCTTCAACCAAATGACCTCACTCACTGCTGGGGTCAAAGATGTCAGTCACCAGCCAGGCATGGTGGTTCACACCTGTAATCCCAACACTAGGAGGCCAAGGTGGGTGGATCCCTTTAACTCAGGAGTTCGAAACCAGCCTCAGCAAAATGGTGAAACCCCATTTCTACAAGAAATACAAAAATTAGCTGGGTGTGGTGGTGCATGCTGTGGTCCCAGCTTCTCAGGAGGCTGACATGGGAGGACAGCTTGAGCCCAGGATGTTGAGGCAGCAGTGAGCTGAGATCATGCCACTGTACTCCAGCCTGGGTAATTGAGCAAGACCCTGTCTCTAGAAAATACATTTTAAAAAAAGACTTCAGTCACCAAGGTAGGAGATGGGTGGATATGAATAAGCCTTACCAGCTGTTCCTACTGTGGTACCTGAACTGTCATCCTGTCAGCTGCCCCAAGACTAACTTTTGTCTCCTGGTTCTAAAACACGGGGATCATTTTTTGGTCCACTCTTGTGTTCTGCAGAAGTCCTCCTCGGCACTCTTCACTGTTACCCCATCTGCCATCTTTGTCAATTTTTTATCATTTCTAGGAATTTGGGGTGGAATTTGAGAAGAAAGCAACGTATCTTCAGTGTACAATCTTGAATCAGCTATTTTTCACCTGTGCATTAGATGGGACACTTGCATAGCACTTGACAAGACTTCCCTACGACCATCAATATTTATTGAATTGTTTATTAGTAGGAAACATTAAGCAATAATCCTTCATAAAAACATTATGTAGTAAGCATTACTATATTCCCAGTTTTAAGATGAGAACAGATTAAAAACATACTGCTGATAAAGAGCAGAGCCAGGTTACACATCAGGTGGTCCAATCTCAGGAGCCTGCGCTCTTTACTAATACACTATCCGATGGCATATCCAGATGATTTTTGGAACACATTATACTCTACCCTGCCAGGAGGGCCAAATAGATTTACTTTGTCATCTCTGTGCTGTAAGGGGCCACATTTCTGCCCATCAACTCAATCTACATCACTCAAGCCTGCTGTAATTCACATATTATTTCCTCATGCCAGGAAGAATAGTCAGTTTTGTTCCGCCTTGCTTTTATCTTTGAGACTCTAATTCCCTCCTTCCCACTATAAATGGTTTGCATATACTAGTTTAGAAAGATTTATCTAATATGCCACTTTCCTCCACAAACACATCTCCACAGTCTTAAACACCATGAAATAAACTTCTCTTAGACAAATGAAAAAGTTTCTCACCTTTTTTTCTCCAGATTAAGGATCAGAATTCAAGTTTTACCTTGGTTAACTCTCCTGCTAATCCGAAAACTATGTCTTCTCTATACATGCTTGCTGTTTCAGGGGGGTAGGAGGGCGTTATTTAAGAATAATTTCCGTTACCTAATACCTTGATACTAATGTGAAAAATTATGAAAATCAGAGGTCAAACACTTAAAAAGATCCAGGAAAAATCTCCTACAAAGACACTTAAATAAGCAAAATCATCAAATTTTCATAATGCAACAGGGAGAAGACTGAAGGAGCCAAAAAAAAGCAAGTGTGTTCCTTTGCTGGAACTAACCCTATGGCTGATACATAAACAAGTTAATCAGCATACCTTTCCCCTGCTTGTTATTCTATATATATAATATGGGTCCTAAGTAAACATTCCAAACTAGATGAAATATGGTTCCAGAGAGAAATTATAAGTAGTTTAAGACTTAACCCTTTGTGTTAGTCAGGGTTCTCCAGAGGGACAAGCTAATAGGGGAGACATATCTGTATCTATAGATAGATGATAATAGATATAGATCTATTAAAGGGAGTTTATTAAGGAGAATTGGCTCACATGATCACAAGGCGAAGTCCCACAGTGGGCCGTCTGCAAGCTGAGGAAGAAAGAAGCCAGATGTGGTTCAGTGTGAGTCCAAAAGCCTCAAGAGTAGGGAAGCCCACAGTACAGCCTGTGGCTGAAAGCCCGAAAGCCCAGGCAAACCACTGGTGTTAAGTCCAAGAGCCCAAAGGCCAAAGGACCTAGAGACTGATGTCCAAAGGCAGACGAAATGGATGGAAGCATCCAGCACAGGAGAAAGATGAACGCCAGAAGACTCTGCAAGCTAGCTTCTCATACCTTCTTTCTCCTGCTTTGTTCTGGCCATGCTGGCAGCTGATGGGATGGTGCCCACCCACACTGAGGGTGAGCCTTCCCCTCCCAGTCCACTGACTCAAATGTTAATTTCTTCTGGCAACACCCTCACAGACACATCCAGAAACAACACGTATTTAGGCATCCTTCAATCCAATCAAGTTGACATGTAATATGAACAATCACATTCTAGGATTTAGAATTTTCTTAAGAACACCGAATGACCCTTGCCCAGGGCCCTATCTGTGCTATGTCTCAAGTCTGTTTTAGACTCCTTCCTGGCCTGAAGTGTTTTCCTTCAATGCACTGAAAAATGATAATCCTACAAACTAGAAACCAGACTTGTGCAAAATCAAAACATCATTGCCAAGGTGGATGTGGGGAAATCAAGCTCTTATGTTTAGGTATATTCTATTCCTGGGTGTTAAAAACACTAATATTGGCCAGGTGCAGTGGTTCATGCCTGTAATCCCAGCACTTTGGGAGGCTGAGGTGGGCGAATCATGAGGCCAAAAGTTCCAAATCAGCCTGATCAACATGGTGAAACTCCATCTCTACTAAAAACACAAAAATTAGCGGGGCATGGTAGCACGTGCTTGTCATCTCAGGAGGCTGAAGCAAGAGAATCACTTGAACCCAGAAGGCAGATTGCAGTGAGCCGAGATCATGCCACTGCACTCTAGCCTGGGTGACAGAGCGAGACTCTATCTCAAAAAAAAAATAACACTAATATTAAAAGTGATAAGGATCTTCGCCTACCCGGTGGTAATTTGCAGTTATTGCCCTTTGATCATGTAAAGCAACTGAGCTCATTTGCTCCTGACTTCACGTCACGGATCTGTAGCCTTCATTTTCTGCTCCAAGTGTTCCTTCTGTGTGCCCAGTGCTGCTCCAGTACCTAGATCAATATCTCTCATAGCCAACCAATCCCAAGCCGTATTACCTCTTTACCATCCTTAGGAAAGTAGACCAGTGTCCAGGCTCGGATCCCCCAAGAAAAAATACTAAGGAGCTGCTTAAAGCCCTGGTAGTGCTTCTACGTTGCTGTTTCTGGCTTTCGCCATCTAAAGCAAAGTTCCTTGGATTGGTTGACAGTGGGATACTCTAGATTCTCGTGTGTCTTTTTAGTAGGACCACCTAAAATGTGTCATCCATTGTGTAATGAGTTCTTGACCAAAGAAAAGAAATCTTAAGGTCTTCAGACTCTGTCATCTTCCTTGTTTGCCACTCTTTGGACTGTAATTTGAAGAGAAAAAAAATCTTCCTCATATTCTTGGGAAAACTTTGGATACTGAACTGTTGACAAGAAGAGTAACTTCAGCCAGAAAATGCTGGAAACAATTTAACAAGCAGAAATGATTAACTCAGAAATCATCAACCTGACTCCACCAGGCTCGTTTTAAAATTTCTATTTAAACATTTCCCAAATTATGTGCATAGTCTTCTTTTGGCTGTAAGACATGTTTGTCTCTGTGCTAATAGTTTTCTAGATAATTTCTATTCCTTTGACTTGTTATGTTAAATCCTCAAAATTAAGAGTTTTCAACTAAAAAATCAGAAATAGGAAAGAAGTGTTTAATGAAATAATTTCACTTTTTCCTGAAAGTATTGAAGTATTGAAAGCATCATCTGATAGAAAAAGAAGGTACTTACCAAACATTATATCAGCCTTTATAGAGCACTAGTAACTCACTATAGAGGTTCTTGTTTCCTAATTTATTATTTTCCTACTGGGCCACATAGCAGACGCTTGAAGGTTCTACATAATAAAGGTCCACAAGCAAATTGTGAAAATGCCTTACTGGATGATGTCTTTAGAATACAGAAGGTCTTATTTCCTTAATGCAAGATGCTTAGGGAAGTCACTCTCAAGTCCCTCGAAATCTATTAAAGCACCACTTGCTGGAAAATGGAATGTGCTCTGGAAGTAAAACGGTGCTCTTGCAAGTATCCTCCTAACCATAACAATAATGAGAGCAGCACTGGTCAAATATTTGCCACATTCCAGCCACTGTACCAAGCGATTGGGGTATCTCATTCACTCTTCATATTATGCCTAGAAGATAATTTGCATTATTTATCCCACTTTACAGAGGAATAACTTGAGGATCAATTTGCTGTAAGGGAGTGTATTTAT